>NC_084891.1:7500000-7800000 GCF_958979055.1 Alnus glutinosa | reverse complement strand
AATACGTGGTAATATAATTAACCTATTTTATGCCGTTATAATATCTGAGCGACATTAGAAATTAGGATAAGTGATTATTAGTCGAAAGTGATAAAATGTTAAAATAGGCTCTTAGTATTTTATACTAATATATTATCAAATGTATATAACTGTGCAGTCATTATTCCTGTGGATCTCTCTTTATAGCAGAAAACTGTGAGTACTCTTACTCACTGAGGATCATACGTGGTTGTTTTCTATAATGTTGTGATTTCTGCTTTATTTAATTATATGCATAGGAATAGTATATTGCATATTGTTGTAAAAATTATGCAGGTTTAATAACAAGTTGGTTGTTGGGATGACCAATGGACAGGCATACCGCCTGTGCGAAAAACAATAAAAAGTACAAGTTGGCTGTTGGGATGGTCAATGTGTAGGCAAGTTATGGCTACTTAATTGGCTGTTGGGATGATCAATGTGCTAGGCAAGTTATGGCTACTTAATTGACTGTCGGGATGGTCAATGTACTTGGTTGTCGGGATGACTAATGTACGAAGTATGCTACTTTGACTACTATTGCGGAAAAGTTAAGAAAACATGGTAACAGAGTCTGTACTCCAATAATTAGCCGCTTAAACGAACAGGGATTTAATGGCCCTGGTATGAGAGGAGTGGAAGAAGAAAATAATTAAGACTCTGCATATAAAACTGTCATTACATCATATCATTGCATTGTATATTGTTAAATAAATCAGTAATCATCATATTATTGAAAACAATGGACTCACTAGGTATTTTTGTATTATTGTTTCTCTCTGTATTATATATTAATGCAGGTTATGAGGATGAGGAGTATCAGGATGAGGAGTATCAGGATTGTCCAGACCATTAGATGATATTGTTGGTAGTATCTGAGGCTAGGATGCCTCCCATTTTTGTGGACTACTATGTTTAGTCCATTATTATAATATCCGGAGAACAATATTTATATTTTTGTTGGTATGTATTAATGATGCTATGAATATAATGTTTATAAATTATCTGTGCCAGACATGGCACAAATACTATTTTAATGTGTAATTATTCAATTACACTCTTTCTATATATTTTGAAGTATTTTTGTGAGAAGCTCTGACGTGTTATCATTAAAAAAATATATTCTGCAGCCAATTTATAACTCTGATGATGTCGTAATGTCACGTGAAAATCAAAATTTTCACTTACGTCTTTTTGTAAAAGACGGGGCGTTACAGCTCAGAAGAAGATTGACCCTACGTACGTACATTTTAGTTGATATTTTGGATTTAAATATTGCATTCAGTGAATAATAATTAAGCTGCCTATGTTGGGCCAAATTTCACATGGTTATCTTTCACCTTGTCACTGTTAAATTCCAATGTACCAACCAACATGTTTATGCGTTCGGCCGGTACGTTAACTTTTATCCTTGCAAGCTAGAAGTTATGTTTGTTGATGTGTTTTAGATGGTATTTTTTGTTTTTTTATTTCGAAAAATATTCCATGCCGCCAGGTCGTGAATTTTGATGGCCGAAGCCATTATATATATAATCCACTTATTACTCTTCTCTCCAATTTCTTTTTAGTGCCAGGTAGTTTTTGATCATTGGTTGGGATGTGACATAAGTATGAAAATAGTTTTGAATTTTTTGTTAATCTTTTTTATTTTTTTTGCTAAAAGCCATATATATATATATGGCTTATCCACGTGATGCTACTTACTATTACCTCGTAGCATTGAACGCGAAAGAAATGTACTATAAATTATTCTTTCCTCAACTACACAGCCACATACATTAAGGAAAGAAAATTATATCAAAGTGTTAATATATTTCATAACGTACATAAAACCTTCAAAACATTACAGTTTCCATCAACAAATCAGTACGTAGTGCATACAAATAAAAATGGGCATGCATGCCCATCTAACTGTACTACAAAATGCATGCCTCCTAGCTTGCACGAGACCACAATAGTTGTCCTTGGACCCTAGCTATGACTCATACCGCCGGTTGTACTGAACATACCTACTAGGCTCCATTGTTTTTGAATTCCCAATAGCTGTAAAATCAACATTTAAGAAATGGAAATGTGAGTCCATGACTAATTAAGTAGAACAAACAATCAAGTATTGTATGTGAAATTAAGGTGAGCCCATTATTAATAAAAGTGTCCCCTTTTTCGTAGCAAAAACCTTGCTTTAATACAGAGTGTTTTGACCCCAAGACAATCTACTAGAAGGAGTGAATAAGTGATATGTAACAGTAAATATCAAATTAAAAATTCTACAACATCAAATATCAAACCATCACATTGACAATAGGCAATCACCCATCAATACAATAATTTTGGTTGACGAAGTGAAATTCTTTGAAAAACTTTCAAAGGTAAAACACTTCGGGGTAGTTAAACTCAAAAAAATTAACCAATTCACTATAAAAGAATGAGAAATTTACAATAAGATCATCCTCACAAAACCTTTGTAGATGACTCTCTATTGTACTGAACAAGCGATCCACTTGCCCACTATCGCAGTAGTTCTCCCAGAACTTATGAATAATTCTTCTATATGATTTCCTTAACACGAACTATGATTAGACTTCAAGTTGTTGATGGTGAAGGGTGCCATTTGAGCAAAACACTCCAAGAGATTGAACAATGGAAGCTCACAACAATGATCTCTCTTGGAATACAATGAAACAAACGGTTTAAGCTTTGTCTATCAAAAGGCTTGAGCAAAGAACAATCGTGCTTAGAGGTCCTTATAAAGAATAAGGAGCAAAGCCCTAATCTGGATGTTGAAAATCCTTAGAATCCATGTAGTTCACGCAGATCCGTTAGGACGCCTTAGTGAGTCCGTCAGGATGCCTCTAGGGTTTCTTGTGTCTTAGCAGTAAAAGAAAAAAGGCATTAGGATGGGTTGTTGACATATTTTCTACTGGAGCTCTCTGTAAGTCCTCACGTCAGGATGTCTTATTGACATCATTACCGATGACACATTCTGTAAGTCTTTTGTAACAGGTCTTGTCAGGACATCTTGCTGACGCGAGCTCTTAGTGGGTATTTTGTAACCATCTCATCAGGATGGTTAGTTGATGCCAGTGGTGATCAGGCTCTCTGGGGTGCTTCTCAGACAGTCACGTCGGGACCACTTTGCTGACACTAGTGTAAATCTTCACTTAATCAATTCTAGATGAAAACCCCAAAACACCTAAGTGTTAGCAAGACTTACAAAAATTGTTTCGATCACCGAATAAGCCAACACTAAACCTAACAAACACCCCATTTGGCAATTAGATGACAAATTCAATAAAACAAAACATTGCAAGTAAAATGAAAAAAAATCAAACTTTACAATTCCAACCCATGTCCATCAAACCATTAACTAGAATTGATTGAAATTTTTACGTTTGAATTTTGTACATGTCTTCTGAATCACAAATTAACTAATTATGCGCATTGAGATTTGAAAATATTAAAACAACATTAAACAACTCAATTTTATAATGAATAATGCATAATCCAAACCTCATAGATTTTAATCATCATCTCAACACATAAATCAACATCACGGAACCATTGACAACATATATTCATCTCAATTTCATCCAGTCACATAGAGGTAAACAAAATTTCATCAATCATCATTACATCCATACTCTCCCCCTTTTTGTCACGAATTACAAATGGAAAAACTCAAGTGGTCTTGCTTGCATTCTCAGGAGAGTCTCTCTGCATCACAACTTTGACATCCATCCTGATTTGTACTATGTGGTCATTCATCCCAATAAAGTTAGTTTGAAGTTCTATGAGGGTCTTATTAGTCTTGACCACATAATTGCCTACGACTTTAATTGGCTACCAAAGTGTGCACTTGTCTTCTTCATTTTTGTGCCAATACTCTGCTCCAATGCATCAAGATGATTATCCACATATTTTTTCAACTCTGCAATCTCTTCATCGAAGTGTTTTCGTTGCTCAATATGCTATTGACCTAGCTAGTGAAAGCGCTATCAGCCGCTCCATCGATGATGCATCATGAGCAGTTGGAGTAAAAGAAGAGGGTCCAACACCATCAGCAGTAGCAGGCTCATCTGAAGAAAGTGGTTGTTTTTGATAAAAAAAAAACATGAGTATGATTTGAAGTAATCTGAGCCATAGACTTGGGGATGGTAGCTTTGCAAATATATCCAATGGAGGCAAGGAAGGCTTAGTGGCACGAAGAGGAACCTTGCATAAATGTGAAAGCTAAGTAATGAGGCACCCATAGGGAAGATAATTATTATTCCCTTGAGATATATCATTGATGATGTGAATGATGAGGGAGGGAAGGTCCACTGAATGACCTTTGATCAGGACATATATGAAGCATGCTTGATCAAGACTAATGTCTATGTGCCTATTGATATGCCACATATTGGTCAAGATAATTTTGGCAAACAGTCTCATGGGGTTTGGCATGTCCCCAAGAAAGAAATGAGACATATGATCTGGCCAAGAGGTGCCCTTGGGAGGAACAAAAACTTCCTTCATCTAAGACTTTGAAGGAAAGTCTTGGTCACCAACTGACCTTCGATCAAGACATATGAAGCGTGCCTGATCAAGACTAATGTCTATATGCCTATTGATATGCCACAGATTGGTCAAGATAATTTTGGCAAGCAGTGTCATGGGGTTTGGCATGTGCCTAAGAAAGAAATGAGACATATGATCAGGCCAAGAGGGACCCTTGGGAGGTACAAAAACTTATTTCATCGAAGACTTTGAAGGAAAGTCTGGGTCAGAGAAGGGATATTAAGTGTTTGAAGCCCTCGAATAGGAAAGGCAGTAAAGATGAGGTCAAGAGTGACCTCAATTTGAACTCTCCTAAGAATCATACTAAATTTAAGTGTGACGGCCCTTTTTTTTTTTTTTTTTAATACAAACGTAAAAACGAGCCATCGCAGTGGTATAACTACATGTCGCTCAGTCAACATATGTCACATGCCCCATAATATGCACTAGATCATCAGAGTTACATCTAACAGCGGAATATAATAATCAACGTGTAGCGGAACACTTATCATAAGCGGAAATACATCTAATCATAACCATTAATTACAACAAGAGCCAATTACATCTTTAACTAGTTAAATCTTATAAAAACATATTACTATAATTACATATCCAAAATATAGGCTCAACAAATACATGCACCACATAGGATACGAGCCATATCAAAATACCCAAAATACGGACTACTCATGAGTTCGGCATATGACTCTCACGATATGCTCCAATCATACCACCTCATATGCTAAGCAAACTAGTCATCATCTACATCCGCGGTACCTGCAACCAAGAAACCTCATCTACATGGTTGTGGTGGTATCCACATTCGCATAGGTGAAAGAATGAGTCCACCGTCTTAGTATAAAACATACTAAAACCTTAGTGATATTAAACTAACTGAGTTTTCGCAAAGAACCAACCTTTCTTTTATTTTTAGTCATGCGAGCACTATATCAGCCACAATTTACCAATAGTTAATATAGTAAACACCGACTATCCAAAAAACATTTAAAACATACTATATAGCTGTGAACATATGTAGAAGTTCCAGTCATCCTTCCTTGAAAGTTTCTACATATAGACCCTTCTATAATAATACTTTTGAATGGTGGCTCAGACATATGTGCACATGATCAATCCATTACAGATATCACGTCTACACATAAGTCTTAAGCAATAAAACATGGCATCTTACTCTTCCATACTAGGATATCATCCTTCAACATAATACTCCCAACACCATCTCCAATCGTATTTCAGTTTCATGCCTTGAACGTTAGTAGATCATGTGAGCACTAGAGTTAAACTCAATTATGCTAACATGTCTTTCCTGAAGAACAATAACAGTTAACCTTCTTACTCATAGACATGCCATTACTCGCACCTGGGCAATCATGAATCCATGCATTTTCAAGTTCAATGTTTCTTAAACACATGCAACCATCCGATAGAAATATACGTAAGCTATTTTCATTTAAGCCACTTATGCATACCAACACGTCTGGTAAAAACTACTCATAGCATAAAAACATCACACTCATAAAACAATGCTATATCTGATATGCATGAACTGGGTTTACTGGGGCTTAGGTCCCCCACGATGTTGATAACTGCTGTTTAACTGTGTTTATTGCATTCTATTACTGTTGTATTGTTGTTGTATGTATGCTCTATACTACATGCTCTATGCTCTGTGCCTGATTAGTATATGTTTCACTACTGTATCATGCTGTAAAATCATGTTGTTGCCAAATCATGTTCTCTTAAAACTAAACAAATCCAAAATTTCATCGAACACTTTGAAATCATTAAAATCATAGTTTCTTCATAAAACATAAACAGTTTCAACATGACATGTTCTCAAACAATTTGCATAATTTAAATCCCAACTGCAGCACACACTCAAACACTTTAAAACAATTCAACACACTTCACTCATGCATCAGTTCTTAAACATCATTGATATAATTGAACATAAACAAACTATTCAAATTATCCAAAACATATATTTCATTATATGGTCGGTTCAGATTCAAAAAACAATATACATTTTACAAATCCATAATATACATAAAAAAAAAAAAAAATTTATTTTCTCAATGAGTAGAATACTCACCTTAGATCGCTTGTGCTCCCAATTTCCAAACGACTCTAAGCTCAACTGAAAAGTGCAGCTAAAAATACAATACATTGTATTATTAAGTATTCTAATCAATAAACAAACTATGTAGCATTTTGAATCGTTCAAAAGCCATATTGCTAATTTACCCATAAAACCCTAAAATTCCTAAATATGTATCCACAATTTCTAATCACTTTAATAACCACAATATTGCTAACCCATAAGCATTACTTAGAGTTAATCACAATAAAATAGCATTTTCACAAAATACCCAAAAACTAGGGTCTATGAAAACATACCAAAAATTCGCCACGCCAATACCAAATGCTCGGGAAGCTCCTAGAAACTCCAAACCATACAAAATCTAGAGAAAATACTAAGTTAAACTCATTTCTACAAGATTTATTAAAAATCTCCAAAAATGCGAGTTTAGCGATTTACCTCAAAACGTTCGGTCAAAATGTAGATTGGGCTTCGAGGATTACGTTATCGAAGTCGGATCTAAGATTGAACGGCTGGATTTCAAGATATCAAGGTTTTTAGATGGAAAAACCGTATAGAAATAAGAAGAAAAACGGAGCTGCCGAGAGAGAAATGGGCGTTCTGCCCACTTTAATACCAGACTCGTCCGGACGGGCATTAACCAGCGTTCGGTCGCACGCCATTTAAGTAGATATGCGCCATTCGTTTTGCTAGCCGTCCGGACGGCATTACAATCCGTCCAGACACGCGCCTAATTTCCAGTAGGCCTGCGCCTACATGATAGGCCGTCCGGACATGCTTGACCCACGTCCGGACGCGCCATTCAATATATCCATTTTTACATTTATTTTATCTTTTATTTCCATTCTAATTCATTTCCACATACTTTTTTCTTGTATAATTTATTTCATTGGACCATAAAATATTCTCAGCGCGTCCTATTGTATTTTCTAGTCGTCAAATTAATCTTAGTCATTCACATATTAAATTTTATTCTTAAAAAGATAAATAATATTTGGGACATCACATTAAGTGGTTCTTTTTGAAAGCTAAACATGTTCTCGTAGAACTCTTGAACAATGTCTACATTGGGAAAGGCAAGAATGGTTGTAAAATACAACCAAGCCCTAGAAGAAAAAATGGATCCGATGAACCCATAGTGTTCATCGATTATGTATGAAAGTCTTAACACTCTCTTAGCAAGAACAATGCGGTAAGCGACCTTAGCTGCAACAATCGTAAACTGGTCCAATGCAGATGATCGTGGGGCATGAGTTGAATGTATGATTTCATGGAAGACTGTTGCCCTTCATTCGGTACTTCGATGGGGCCTTCTTTGAGCCTTTAATTGCTAGGCATCAATGCATTCAATCAATCAATAGAACACATGTCATGTAAACAAATTAATTTAATTTACGGTTGGGTGTAAGCTCACTTACAAATCTTGCTTAAATCCTTCGTTAATTAGGCATTGCAAACCCATTCCTGAACTATTTTGCAGTATAATATGTCGGTGTTACATTCGATTTGAATTATATAGTCCTAAAACCTTACTAGACTTAGACAGTTCCCCAATCTTCTGCTAGAAACCATAGTTTCAAATTTGGGAGCATGCATGCTCATCCGAACTGGATCTGAATGGAACACCAAGCGAGTTGTTTTGTCCGAGACTCATCTGGACAGTGATCGAACAACCCTCTCTGATCAAAACTCGCTCGAACAAACACCGAATGAGAGACACAAGTTCTCCTCCATATGAGGCCTCGTCTGGATGGTACTGAATGAGTGCCTTGGGTTCTCCATTTTTTGTGTTACTTTAACACCCTCATCTGAACTGAACAACAATCATTCTGATGCTAAAGTCCATAAACTGCACCAACACTCGAAAGTCACTTCAAAATATGATTCCCATCTAGGGGTGGGTATGAGCCGTGTCGGGTCGAATTTGCATGCTAAAGTCCATAAACTGCACCAACACTCGAAGGTATGTTTGTTGATGTGTTTTAGATGGTATTTTTTGTTTTTTCTTTTGAAAAAAATACCACCAGGTCATGAAGCTTATCTAGGAGATGTTTTATTTACTTATTTGCATTCTCAAATTTTGAAAAGAGCCGCTAAATCAAGTTCTCATTTAGGTGAAAGAACAAAAAAAAAAAAAAAATGAAAGAAACGACGGATTTTGATGGTGGAAGCCATTATATATATAATCCTCTTATTACTCTTCTTTTCGATTTTGGGTATTGTAAAATGATTTTTTTTTTTGGCAAAACTTTGTAGTGGCCAGGTAGTTTTTGATTTTTGGTTGGAATGTGACGTAAATGTGAAAATAGTTTTGAGTTGTTTGTTATTACTTTTATTTTTTTGCTAAAAGCCACTATATATATATATATATATATATATATATATATATATATATATATATATATATATATATATATATATATATATATATATATATATATATATGCCTTATTCATGTGACGCTACTTATTATTACCTCGTATCATTGAACATATGAGAAATGCACTATAAATTATTCTTACCTCAACTACACATGCAGCCATATAGATTAAGGTAAGAAAATAATATCAAAGTGTTAATATATTTCATAACATACACAAATTCTTCAAAACATTATAGTTTCCATCAACAAATCAGTACGTAGTGCATATAAATAAGAAAGGGCATGCATGCCCATCTAACTGTACTACAAAATGCATGCCTCCTAGCACGAGACCACATAGTTGCCTCTATAAAGCCCCATATTTTAAACCCTGAAATAGAGTGTTTTAAATTAGAATTTAAGATTGAATTAAATAGACAAGTCTAGAGTTGACACTAAATCCACAAAACTTGTCGCTCGAGCGGCTTAATACTGTAGAAAATAGTATTCACGTCTAGCAATTAATAAAATTATGTGTCTTTAGACACAATATTAATTCTTGAAAAATTTATAAAATTACATGAATATTTATGAAAATAAATATTCCTTAGTAAACCATGATTTTATAAGTAATAATATTATTTTAGACTCTAATAAATATTACTAATTATTATCAGATAGACTGAAATATTCAGTGAGCTAATTGATATAATATTATTGGTATATAATATTATTGTGTAATATTTACTTTGTGTGTTTGTGTGTATATATATATATATATTATAATATTTATTATTGGCATAATATTATTTGGTATAATAATATTATCAGTATAATAATATTATTGAGATAATAATATTAATATTGAAACGAACTAGACTTAAAATGGGTTTAAAATTATACTCTAATGCGTTGGATCAAAATGGTAAAGACCCGATGTGAAAATATCTACGAATAAAATATCTATGAAAAATATCTACGGTAAAAACGTAACTAGTAAGTTTTGTAAAATATCTACAAATTAACTCAGGTTAAATTAATTAAGATAGAACTTAACCATAGGTTAATCAAAATATCTACAGATATTTTACCTTTAACGCAGATTAATCTACCTGAGATAAAAACTAACCATATTTTAGAAAATAATATGTCCTCATATTATCCTATAAAATGCACCCACCGCCCTCTAAAAACTCTCACGCATCCTCCTTTCTTGGGGTAATTACCTTTTCCCCCTATGAACTACCAACTTTTACACAAATCCCTTATGAACTACCAACTTTTACACAAATCCCTTATGAACTACCAACTTGACCAAAATAGAGCATCCAACTACTAAAGTTACATGTTTTTCCCCCTTCCGTCAGTCAGAGGAGTTAAATCTAACGGTCAACGTATCACGTGACTGTCACATGCATTTTTATTATTTTTTCTTCCTATTATGCCTTCACATATATAGTTTATCATTTTTTATTTTATATATTTTTTCATGTACTTTGATCGTGGACCCCATCTCCAACCCCTTTTACCTTTTTGACTCCCATTGTCGGATTCATCAACCACTCATCCCCACCGTCCAACCTGCGTAAATGCATGGATATAAATGGTAGAGCAGCTCAAAGTACCAGCTCTACTCTTCGCCACCTTCATTTTCTTAATCCTTCACCTACACAAATGGCAGAGAAGCTCAAAGTCACTTTGGCCTCTTGTTTTCGCGGTGCTCTTCCCGGCCATCGCTCTCATTACTCTCCATTGTTTTTTGCAAAACCAACGTCGATTCACAATCTCTTTTACCATGTCGTTTTTACTTATTAGGTGGACGGAAGAAAACTTGAGACGAAAGCTCTCTATATACGTATGAACAAAAGGTGGCCGGCCATCTAGCTAGACCAGAGCCTTGTGTTATTTCTCTTGTCTATTACACAAAGTAGTTATCCATCAACAAATTAAGACACTTTTTGAAGCTAAGCTACTGGTTGAGATCGAGATTTTGACGGTGCTGATTTTTCAAATGGACTAGGTGGTCAGCCCCATGGATTTTTCGCATGTCTCTGTGTCTGATTGCATGCGGGTAAGAAGGGAGAAGATTAGAGTTTATGACACCACTTAGAGTTGGCTCGAGAGAATCCTCAACAGCCATCTCAGACATGCCACATGGCCATGGGCCATGGCCACCATCAACCGTGTAGCTTTAAATTAAGAGGGAGAATTGCCAGGTGGCTTGTTGTTGTGTACGTGGCTGTAGCTGGACAAGTGTCATCTGTTGAATAATACTTTGACTGCATTGATATCTATAAACAGTTGATCTTTGATCATCCTTTGCTTAAAAATCATAGCATTCACGTAAAACCTCATATATATAAAACATCGAAAATTTTATCAGTTGTCAATAAAGATTAAGGAAAATACAATATTAACATTCTTTTTTGGAGCCAATTGATGCTAAAATGGCAGTGTTTTCAGGTTGCTCTGTTTACCCCTGTTTTGGTATTCAGTTCGTCCAGTTGCTATTTTCTTGTTTGGTGTCTGTCGTATGTATCCCAATCTGGTGATTTTCGGTGGATAAACCACAACTTGGCTGAAAAACTGGGTTATTCTCCTTGTTGATAAAAAAATGAATTGTTAAGCTCTGCTCAAACCAAGTTCTAGCACTCAAAGAGCAATATTCCATGACTATGCTCATTGTTTCATTTATTAAATAGAGGGACTGACATATTGTTTGATGAGAGAAGTCAATTGATTCTTGTTTTTTAATATATTGTTTCTCTCTGCAGGTTTGTGATTTCGGTTTGTTACGCACGAAGCACCGCACTTTTCTGTCTTCTAAGTCTACTACTGGAACGGTAATACTTGTTAACTGTGGAAATTTCCTATGATGCCCCTCCTGTAGCACTTTCTTTCATAGTTTTTCCTCAAATAGTGCTGCGGTTGTAAGTTTGAATCAATGATCACTGCAATCTTAAACCAATATGTATCCCGGAACTACGCTTAAAGCTTCATTCAGGTCATTCTGGGTCGGCGGAGAACATGGTCGGTTCGCCGAAAACGTTGAAGATGGGTCCGAACCAGCTCACCCTCTCATCTATGAAGGGTTTAGGATTCTCAGTCTTGTAAGTGGAAATGAGTTGTAGAGACTAAACGTTTGATGGAGAAGCTTTACGTGTAAGCAGAAATGAGTTGCAGAAGAAACTAAACGTTTGATGGAGAAGCTTTACGTGTGCTTGTGGAAATGAGTTTTCCATAATATTTTATGAGGTTGTTTGTTGTCGAGTGTTTAAATCTGATTATCTTTTAAAATTTTGTAAGAATTTTCTTCGAATTCTTCTTCTTCTTTGGCGAAAAATCTGATGAGAGAGAGAGAGCGCGCAAACGAAGAAACAAAGAGAGTGAGAGGACCGAGGAAGATGAGGGCAAAAGAGGACAAATTTATAATAAAAACGCATGTGATGGTCACGTGATAGGTTGACCGTTGGATTTAACCCCTCTGACTGACAGAAAGGGGGGAAAACGTGTAGCTTTGGTAGTTGAATACTCTATTTTGGTCGAGTTGGTAGTTCATGAGTGATTTGTGCAAAAGTTGGTAGTTCATCGGGAAAAATGTAATTACCCCTCCCTTCTTTTATTTCTTCTACCTTCTTCTTTTCTTATTTCTCTTTTGGGATAATTACACATTACCCATTTGTTTTATTCACGGGGAGTCGATTTACCCCCCAACGTACCAAAATTGTTAGATGACCCTCCCAAATTTGCCAACGTGTGGCAAGTTTAACCTTCCGTCCACTCACCCGTTTGTTTGGACGGAAAGTCGATCGCGTTGCACGGGACCGTTTAATGCATTTTTCCATCCCAAAATACCCCGTCCCCATCAGAAATTATACCCACACATGCATCCACTGTAGTACTACCGACTTATGCATTTCTCCTTGCCAAAGTACCACCGACACCAAGATCGTCCTAGCCTTAACTGGCCGACTCAAGAACTTCGACTCCAGCGTGGGACTAAGCTTCGAGTCCAGGTTTACACGGCCATTCTCGCAGAACAAGTACGTCGGCTCTTCCTTCCTTTCTCAAGTCATGGATACTTTATCTCTCATGCATGGCTTCCACGATATCTCCATCTGCAAATTCAATTCTTTCACGACATGCATGTTTCTTTCAATTTCTGCTGGACCGAACTCTCATAATTTTTCTCCAAAAAAACAAAGACTTGCAGCACCGAATCCATGGATGAGAATCAAGGTTCATGACACTTTCCATAAAGGGCAGGGCTGATATACACGTCATTTCCAAATCCATACAGCATCGACACCCGTTATTCTCCAACCTGTAGCCGTGCACCAAATCAAGACATGTTTGCTTTCCATATCATGTAGCAGAGACACATGATCTTCCAGACCTGAAGAACCTAGAAACACGCACTCAAGGATCACACGTTTTCCTTTAGATATTAAGCACCGAATGAAAAAGACACACCCGACAGTGCACTAGAATGGGAAGGAAGAGCCATTGGGCAATCTATCGCAATCCAACGGCAGTCTAGCCTGATCGTGGCCAGCCAGTGTTTTGGGTGCGGCGTTGGTGCACTGGGTGCACCACTGTACCAATCTCTGCAGTGGATACTTCAAAAGGAACATTAGTTGGTGCATGGGTTTTTTTTTTCCTTTTTTTTTTTTAATGCATGTACTGGTATGAAGGCTGTTTGGGACGGGGGTATTTTGGGAAGGAAAATGCATTAAACGGTCACGTGTAAAGCACATGATCGACTTTTCGTCCAAACAGACGGGTGAGTGGACGGAAGGTTAAACTTGCCACATGTTGGCAAGTTCGGGAGGGTCATTTAACAATTTTGGTACATTGGGGTAAATCGCCACCCCGTGAATAAAATAAGGGGGTAAAATGTAATTATTCCTTCTCTTTTCTTTCCTCATTCATTCTTGTCCTCCTCTTCCGACGAGATACAGAGAGCAAGATTGAGAGAGTGAGAGATAGAGAACGAGAGGGTGAGAGAATAGAGAGACCGAGAATGAGAGATGAAATTGGGAGAGAGAGAGAGAGAGAGAGAGAGAAGACCGATTGAAAAGGGAGAGAATCGGAGACGCAGAGAGAAGCTGTGAGGCCCGATCCTCCGTGGGTCTGATTTCCGGCGAACTCGAGAGGTAGGGAGAGAAATCAGAAGCCGATTTCCGACGGGTCAAAGTGATTTCCGGCGACTGGGTAGAAAATCATCCCTTTGATGATTTCCGATGGGTGCGAAGTCCGGTGGCCAGAGACGCGATTTTCGGCAATCATCGCCGGTGTGCCAGGGCTGTGATTTCCGGTACATTTCTTTGTGTTTGAGCAGAGATCCTCTAGGTAATTTCTTGTTAAATGTTGATTTAGTTTGGGTATTTTGATTAGATGATTTCTGGGTTGAATACATGTGTTTTTGAAATTGATTTCTTGTGTTTACTTGATGATCTCCCCTGTTTTTGTGATGTTTGGGTTGTCTCCTGTTTTGCTGTTCGGCCGTGTGTGCGGTGATGCTTGGCCAAATGATTTTAGTGTTGCTCTCCCCTATTTCGGCCAGTGTGTGCGCGTGGGTGTGTGTTTGATTCTAGCCGTGTGACCCTCTGTACCTGTGATTGAGGTTGGTTGAATGGTCTTTGTTTGGATTTTCTGTTTGGCCGGTTGTGGTTTTAGCCGTGTGTAGGTAAGGTGTGTTAACCATTGATAATTTTGGGTATTTTGGTAGTTGTTTTGTTGGTATATTTTATGTTTATGATTTTGATAGATTTTATGTTATTCTTGACCAAACCCATGTAATTCTAGAAATATGATTTTCCCTGTTTTTATTCATCTTCTCTGCTGGCTGAATCATAGGGCTTTTGGAAACTTGGACCAATTCCCTTGTTTTAATTGTATCCTCTATTTTTAGATCTTCACTGTTTCGGTTATGAAGGATTGAGTGTTGAATATTTATTGTGATTAAATTAATGGATGATTGATAATTTTGGGTTTGATGCCCAATTTTGATAATGCCTTTGGTTATGTAAGTCTTTAAATATAGAATTCTATGATCTTTGGTTTGACCGATTATGTGAAAGTTAATAGTTGGTTTTGGGGGATTTAGATGTTATGTTATTATTGTAAATTAATAGTTTATAAAGAGGTTTGCTGATTAGGTTTTAATTTGGAATAGGAACAGAATATGTGGAAAAATGGGTCAAGTATTATTTGATGAATTTTTGGAATTATGAGAAAATACATATGAGTGTTTGTTAATAAATATAAATGGTTTTCCAATTTATAAAGATAATTGTTTCTATTTATGAATATATATGTGTGATTAGGGTTTATGTTTAGGCATGGATTTCTAAAAGTAATGATGTTGACATTATATGAACATGTGTAAATAATCATTGTAGATGATGAGCTAAGAGAACTGCACAAAGGGTTGTAAGTATAAAATACTTACTGAGGATGTTGTTTTTATAATATTATGTTTATAGTTTATTTAATATTGCATAATGTTAAATAATGAATTTATTAATATTGGGTTGAACGGATCCTAAAGGTTCAGGATGAGAATGTTTGCCTGAACTGAGAACAATAATAATTAATATTGGGAGGAACGACTCTCAATGTACTAGGAGAGAGACATGGAATGTACTCTGCTAGTACGAAAATATGCTAATAAAAAGTAATGCAGGAGAAACGGTTTCGAGGATAACCGCTAATGGACTAACGTACTCTTCTCAAACATTGCATATCGTCCGAACGGTGTTGCCTTGTAGTCCGGACGGATGCATGCTGCGTTGGCAGAATCTTCTTGACATAGAAGGGTGTTCAGACGCTTCACTGGCCCGTCCGGATGTGTAACGATTCGCACTTTTACAAAAAGGCGTAAGTGAAAATTCTGGTTTCCACGTATTTTTATGACATCATCAGAGTATAAATTGGCAGTGAAAAATAATTTTTCTTTACAATGACAATCAGAGCTGGTAGTATAACCTCAATGTATAAAAATAATAACCTTTCATTCAGATATAATAATTACATTCTAATTAATAACGTATGTGCTACAAACGACACTTAATAAAGTATCAGTCATACCATAATAAATATCATAGCATCAAAGAAACATATGAAAAGAGTCTGACACATGATCATTTTTGAAAGTTTTGGTAACAAAAGAAGTCACGTGCCATGTACGTGACTTGATTTTCGTCTAAAGTGATAGACAACATGGATAAATGGTTTTTTTGCCAACATGAGATAGATTGGGGGAGGAGGGGGGGGGTGTACATTGTCGATTTTTTACCATTGGATGCCAAAACGCAAATGTGTGGACACTTCAGGGGGTAACATGTAATTTCTCATGTAAAAAAATAAATACAAAAAGAAAGGGTGGCCGGATCATCCCCAAAGCCATGAGAATGGTTTAGCATCATTTTTTCTTTGTTTTTACTTTTATTTATATATTTATTATTATTATTATTTTATCTAGGAGACACATTATATTATTATTGATATTGATGTGGTATTCCGATGGTTTTTCTCAAAATTTCAAACCAAAGTTTGATCAGAGTATGTATTTGCCATTTATGCTTACTGCGAAGAGTTTTAATTCATTTGATAGTTTTAAGCCACAAAGAGTTGCCCAGAGTGGTTTTACCTCTGATTTATTTAAAGGCTTTTCACTTTATAACCTAAATTCGAGTGTTGATTTTGTGGTTGTGATGTTTATATTTCAATAAGTTTATCTAGTGTTGCTTATATTTTATTGTGATTGGTGGTGTTGAGGTAGGAACAATTGGTATCAGAGTAGGATCACTTGTTTTTGGACTCAGGTCCTGCGCGTGTTTTCTGACCCCTGTTGTCATGGAAAAAGCCCTATTTTTCAAGTGCTCCCCCCACCCTTCTTTGATGGAGAGTAACTACGATTATTGGAAAGTGCGTATGAAAGCCCACCTCAAGTCCCTAAATGATCATGTTTGGTTGGTTGTCGAGACGTGTTGGACTCGTCTTGAAGGTGTGTGATACTTGGTCCAAAGAGGATTGCACCAAGAGTAAATTGAATAATAAAGGGATTAACGCTATCTCTATGGCTGTCTCCCATGATGAGTTCCTTCGCATCTCAAACCGTGAAACTGTTAAGGAGGCTTGAGATATTCTTGAGATTACCCACGAGGATACCCTGGGTGTTAAGTTGTCTAAGTTTGAGCAGATTAAGTTGAAGAAAGAAGAGACCTTCAATGAGTTTCATGCTCAGTTGAGTGACATTGTCAACTCAAGTTTTGGTCTTAGCGAGAAGATTTTTGCAATCGAGGTTGTCAGAAAATCTTAAGATCTCTTCCCGAGAGAATTAGATCCAAAGTCACCGCTATTGCGGGAAGCAAGAATGTGGATGCCTTGAAGGTTGATGAGCTCGTTGGTTCTCTTCAAACCTATGAGCCAACTTTGCCTCAGTCAAAGAAGAAACTTTGGGCTTTGAGATCCTCGAGGAAAGAGAAGGAAGTTGTTGAGTACTTTGACGAGAAGGTCTTGTCCATGTTGACGGGGAAGTTTTGTAGGCACCTCAGAACTTCTAAGGGGTCCAATAGGATCTCTTCTGCTAACTCTTCTAAGTGTGATTCTCGTGAAGTCACATGTGGCAAAAGTTCTAGGCCAAGGAGAGACAAGAACACTAATGGTGTTCAATATTTCGAGTGTCACGACTTTGGGCACATTAGGATGTATTTGGAGAAATCAAAAGGTAATGCCATGAATGCCTGTTTAAGTGATGAGTTTGAGTCTGACCACTCCAAGGACTCTAAGGGAAAGAATGTTATCGACATGGCCTTTCCAACCATTTTGAAAAGTTTTGGTTGCCCTCCATTGGTGACCCTTCTGTGCAGGCCAGCTATTGTGATGAATGATAGTTGAGGGGGGTTAAGTGTAATTAACCTCTTTTATTTTTATTTTTGCTAATAATTGAACAAGTAAATGATCTTTGTTTTATTATGCAAAAAACATAAAAATAGACCAAGTAAACGGAAAAATAAAACGAAAAACTATAAAATCAATGCATCGAAAACCAACATAATGCCTTTGGAAAAAAATAAACCAATCAACATCATATTGAATGGGACTTGGCACTTGCTTTCACTTAATCACATTACTTATTGTTGTGAAATTTTATTATACTCACAAGCGTACGAACAGTACGAAAGTATAGTTTGGCAAGCGCGGGATCGAACCACATGGACTTGTGTAGATGTAGGAAAACTAACTAAATTTAAACTAAATAAATCCTAATCTAGTTCAACAAGAAGGCGATTTTTTCTGAAACAAAAATAAAACTAAGCATGGAATTAGTCTAAACAAGAAGTAATGAAAACTAGCAAACTACCAAAAGAAAAGGACTAGGAGTGGGAAAAAAATGCAAGACCCGATCTGACCCGCACGCCCTGCCCTGATTCGATCTGCAGAGGTAGGGTTTTTTGTTTAGACTTGCGGGTACGGGTTGTGTTTTTGTAAACCCGTGTGGGGCGGGGCGCGGGTTGTGTTTTTAAAAGACCTTGGGGGCCTGCCCAGCCCCTCCTTGCCTCATCAATCCTTATAAGCGAAAAAAAAAAAATAAAAAAATAAAATAAAATAAAATAAACTCTAACAATCTAACATATTTCCCATACCTCTTGCACTGCAGTCCTTCTCTACCTTCGTTTTCATTTTTCTCCTCTGAAGTTCAGAGTCTTCTTCACCCCGCTGCTCTTCATCTTCTTCAATCTTCACCCTCCCTAACTCAAAGTGAGTCACTCTCACCTTCCCTGCACTTTTTGAGGAATTGTTGGTGCTTTCTGATTAATCAATTTGTGAGAAGTTGTCACTTTTTTTTTTCTTTGATTTTATGTTTCATTCGTGGTTCTTTGATTTTTGCTAGTGGTTCTTTGATTTTTTCTCTTCGATTTTAGTGGTTTCATTCTGGTTTTTTGATTGGGGGATTGCTTTGTAAATGCTATGGTTTTTGTGAATTTGATCTGTAGCTGCTCCTCTTGATTTCTAGAGTTTCTCTATTTCCATTTTTAGCAATATGAAACCCTAATTCCTCATTTAGTTTCAGTTGTTTAACTTCTAGTACTAACTTTGAAAATGGTGGCCAAGTGAACAAAGCAATTTCTGTTATTCTAGGGTTTTCCACTTGGCGTTCATTAGAACCCGCACAACCCCGCCCATCCTGCACGGATATAACTCTTTCTTTTTTTTTGGGTGGTTCAAGGGTGGGATTTTCTAAACCCGCAGGTTGCTGGGTAGGGGCAAAAATCTGCCTTGCCCACCCCTAAAAAGGACCATGGTTTTGGAATCCACCTCATTAATTTATAAGAACATATATTCATGATCATTGCTTTTCGGGAAAAATTATATTTAGTCTCTAGGTTTTCATTTGATTTGAATTTAATTCTTAGGGGGTTTCTAATTTCATGAATAAAGTCATTAGGTTCCTATGTTACTTTACCGTTAAAATTACTGGTTTGCAATCTGTCACGTGTGTCTCATTTAATATGTCAGCATCCACTTCAAACAACATTGATAAGTGCCACATCATATATATATATATATTATTAAGAAAAAAAAAAACCACTGCGTCAGTTATCAAAACAAAAACCCTACCCCATGCCTCACTCCACATTATTAATCTAATAGCAATAGACAAAGTTCTAGTACGAAAACATCAAAAAATGTGAGATCTGTAGCCTTTGCGACAAAGAATTATTTGGGATTTTTTTTTTTTTTTTCATAATAAACTTAAAAACTAAAAACAAGCCATTCACAAAAACAAAACAAAATATCACAAAAACACAAAGAAAGGGGCTGGAATATTTTAGAGCCCCTGCAGCCATAGCGAGCAAACCCAAACCAAAAGCTGCAAGTCATAGTCACAACATCTCACAACATCTAGAGTCTTCAGAATTGTATCTACCTGCATAATAAATGCCGATTTAGCATCGTGAATCGGAACCGCTAGATATATATATATACACCATGGCAGAGCACACAAAGAGATGCATACGTGGTATGTGAGAGTAATTATGTAATTGATACCGGTGCATGAGAGTAAGGGAGGATGATATGTGGTACTTCACCGAATCACCATTATGCCATGCAGTCCTACCCATAATTCACAGAGACATCATATCCTCTAATATATCACTGGATGGTCTTTTAATGTACAAGCTTACATGAAACTTTTCAAAATGTACAAGCTTTCATGTCATTTTTGAATATTTTGAAGGTGATTTGTGATTTGGTTGATTTGCTCTCTCTTCAATATATAGAATAATTTAGATTCCAAATAGGTGGAGAATTTCAGACTTGAAAATTATACATGGGTCATGACAAATAAAAAAAAAAAAAAAAAATTGCTTCAAAAGCAACTACAATCCAAAGTTTGACTCATAGCATAAAACATCACTATTGGGTTGCTCTCAATCTTGATGTGCTTCTCGACCTTGTGCCCGCAAATCTACAACCTCTTTGTACTATTAGGTATTCCTGTGTAAGAGTTGTAACTCCCTATTGCTCGATCCACACTTTGGGATACCTATATAATTTACTAAAATTGTTCAGATTTATCATACAAACTAACTTACAATCTGTAGACTAATAGCATTAATGTAACTTACAGAATTTGTTGCAGTTACCAGATAACCACCTTATCTTTAGATTTTTTTGACTTCTTTGGCCATTTCTTGCGGCTTGGGTTTTCTGGCTGAGGAAATGTTTTAAAATTGTGACCCACTACTCCACAACTCCAACACTTAACATTATACCCAGCCCTAGAAACCTTGTATGGCTGTGCTTCTTCATTTGCACCCCTCCTCATCGCCTTCGTAGGCCTACCAGGTTGGGATCTTATGTGTGGAGGTATGATAACTTCATCAGTGTTGATTTGTGACCATTCATCAAGGTCAGGCATAGCTTGGATGTAGGGACGGAGCCAGAAGTTTTTATGGGCAGGAGCCAATGGCCAAAAAAAATTTTTGGAAATGGCCAAGTAAGTTAAATTTTTATTTTTACTTTGAATTTTTTAATTTTTTAGAAATTTTTTTTTCCACCAAATAATTTTTTTTCTTAGGAAATTGTGGGGGGGCCATGGCCCCTGCCAGCCCCCTCCCTCTGTCCCTACTCGGATGCGGGGTTCATATGCTTGAATGTTTTTATCCATCCAGTAGCAATCTGCCAGGTACATCTCAGGCACATGCTTGTTCATGTAAATGGTAGAACATGCATGAGAGCATGGGATATCATTTAATTGCCATCTACTGTAACGCCCCAAACTTGAGCCTGCAAATTCGTAAGTAGAAACCTCCGGTTTTCACGTGGCATTACTATATCAGAGATAAATTATCGCAGTGGAATATATTTTTTTTCTTCTAAAGACTTAGAAATTGATAGTTTAACATATTGGAGCTGATTGAAATACCTCGATACATTTATTAAAAGTTATTTAGGTTTATCTTTACATACCATATGTACACTAGGTACATCAAAATTAGTGCCATAGGCGATACTTAAGCTTACAACATAAAACATGCCAAACATGACATCATTATAAATATTTACATGCAATAAAACAAAACACTCATAAATACAACTAGCTATTTCAAGGCTAGTACATAATAATCCGATAATGGTTTCAAAAACCATCAAAACTGGCATATGGGTCCATGTCTTCAACCTCTAATCTGCATCAGTAACTATGCAAATATGGCGTTATCATATTTGCATAGACAAACAAGAGAGTCATCCATTTTCATATCTAAGTTACCATCAATCTAAAACAGTTCATAAAGAATGCAAATGCAAGGGTTGTATGAATATGCATCATAGTAACCATTTAGTTTGATGTTTTATGATCATCTTTCTTCAAACCTCTCGTTCAAGGTTATCTGAACCCGTTCACTTCCATTTCCCCCTACTTAAAGTCTTACATGTTTTTACTGGAATCCTATCGGTTCCAGCTTTAGTTATATATTAGAACTTTAGACTCCCCTGGGTCACTATGAACCCCCTGGGTCCACTGACCAGTCTTCCTTCAACTTGCTACTACATCAGTTTGTTGATGGTTATCTCATTAGCTGTTATATTAATTAGACACAACGTGCAATGCATGAACAACCACATGCAATGAACACACTACACAATCCTAATGAAATATTGAATCATTCCTCAGTAAGTAAATCCATACTTACTCTCCTTGGTGTAGGTTCTTAACTCGTTTTTGTAATCAAATATATACAAAGAAGATAATATATTCATCAGTCATTTTTCCAATATTAAATATGCATATTTTTACATCACTTTACTAATCGTTTTTTAGTCATGAATTAAAAGGTGATTACTTATAAGTCTTTTGACGTTTAAGCTTTATGTTCAAACACCGAAACGCGGTGACATAATGTTTAAACATAAGTCTTTCAGTCAAAGTATGCACTTAATAAGTATTTTAGAGCAATTATGTTTATCCACAAGAATTATAAGTGTAAAACAAGACAATAACATGAGAATATAAATATTACGATGATTCATGTTTAAGCACTACAACACAGCATAGTGTTCTTGGTGACATAACACTTAAACATGAATCTTACAATAACATGTGAGTATATAAATACTACAACAATTCATGTTTAAGCACCGAAACACAGCATAATGCTCTTGGTGACATAACACTTAAACATGAATCCTAACAGTATATAAGTATGCGAATATATAAATATATATAATGATATTATGACGCAAGGGGTAGGATAATCAGGTGGCAGAGTCTCCTTGCAAGAATGCAAATGCTAAGATAAATATGCAAAGGGATAGAGAAATCAGCAGCAGAGCCACTTTGTAGGAATGGAAATGAACGACAAAATAGATATATATACACACACACAAGAATATATTAACTATTTTACAAAAGTCATTAAATCAATTAAAATCATTTCTTTGATTCATGGTTGAGCACCGAAACGTGGTGACATATATATATATACACACAAAAGAATATATTCACTATTTTACAAAAGTCATTAAATCAATTAAAATCATTTCTTTGATTCATGGTTGAGCACCGAAACGTGGTGCCATAATGCTCAAATATGAATCTTAACAATTAATATGGAATGTTATATAATAAATACACAAGTAATAAAAATTACCTATGATGATCCAATATCATCACAAGGCTAAATAAAACAAGAATAATATACATATATATCCACAATTTCATAAAAATCACAATAACATCGAATAAGATCAAAGAGATGTATATGTGTTCTTTTAGGTCATTTTCTTGAATTCTTTTTTTTTTTTAACCTAAATTCGTTTTGTGTTCTATATTTTAGACATCATATTAACATCAAATATATCTTAGAAATAACTTATGGAACACTTGAACACATAGAAAACTTACCAAACAATTCTTGAAACAAAAGTCCTCTTTTAAGCCTAAAGTGGCCGGTTTTGGAGTTGCTAGTGCTGTTTTGGTTTATGATCTTTGTTCTATCAATATAGTCCATGAAATAGCAAGGTAAGAGGTATATCTAGCTCCCCTAAGGTTGCTGGACAGAAATACAAAAGAGAGCAACATAAAAGTTTCACTCAATCCTCACCTTGGCCGAATAGTGGAGTTTTAGGGCTGATTTTAGTTTCTGATTTTTCTCTAGACCTTAGGCCGTGAAAGAGGAGGGAAAGGGATGATCTTAAGCCTTCTTAAGGTGCTGGATAGTAGCTTGAACCAAGGAGATAGTAGCTTAAAGCAAAATAGAAAAGTTTTCACTCTTTTTCTCAAGATGGCCGTGTAACTCTCCTAGGAACATCTCTCTCTTTTGCCTTGAGTTTTTGAATTAAAATAAAGGCCAGATTGTTCTCTATTTATAGAAGACCAAAGGGGTGAGGTTTCGTGAAGAGATCAGGCCACGTTGAGGGGGAGAAGGCTGCTGGAAAAGAAGAGAAAGGATAGCCTCCAATGTTGACAAAAAAGTCCCTTTCACACTCAAAAGTCAAACTTTTTGTCTAACTAGACTTAGCTTTCAACTAGATTGCCTAAACTAACTAAATATCAGCTTGTCTCAGTTATGGAGGCAGTTAGGGCCGGCTAGTTTGGAGATTTTAATTAATTTCTGCTAAAAATTCGACAGTTGAATTAATTAGGCACCGGTTTTGACCAAAAAGTCAATTGTTGCCAAATTGAATTCTGACTTCACAGAATTCAAGTACAAACTTTATATATACTATATTGAGTAATTATAAGCCATAAAAATATATTTATCAAGCCTAAATTTAGATGTCAAAGTTCAACTAAAAGTGCCACTTGGCACCTAAATAGTCAACCACAAAACTAAAACGTCAACCGGTGGACTTTTCACCAAATTTTATCATGTGATAGATATTTCTATTGTGAGCACAACGGTCTTTGAATCACCTAAATCTGAGTTCGGTTGACCTGTTTTCGGTTCAATCAAAGTTTAAAGCTTAAATGTTACTTTTTATATTTTAAGGGTTTTAGAACTTGATATTTAAGCTTTCAAAATAACTTTAGTTTTGCTTATAAAAACCTATGGATATTGTCTCCTCAACAATATCAATGATTTCTTAAGAGCTTGAAATTACTGGGCGTTACATCTACCACATGTGCATGTTCTGCTATCCAAATTCACCACCCTTCTTGCATCATACATGTGGTCAACCTCGAAGTCCAATTCATTTTGTCATCTACAAATGCAATTTCTCGCATCATCCTTAGACCTCTCCAACTTTTTGTGAATCTTTGGACATATAGTGTGAGATGCTTGTCAAGCTCCATCTCTCTTTTGTTGGAATCTCATCATTAGCTGTCGCCTTATCATTTCCATCATAGTCAAAATGGGCTTATCTCGTGCATCTTTTATCCATGCGTTAAAAGTTTCTGCTAAATTGTTTGACAACATGTCACTTTTACAAGTTGTTTTGAATGCGTGTCTCGAGCACAAGTTTGGATCTATCTTCTTCAAATAATCGTACGCATGCTAGACCATAGTTTGTATGACATTCATATGGTGCCCCACAATTCATCTTTAAAGGCCTTTCCTTTCCACCCTTTGCCCTTGCAGTTAGCGTGTAGATGTCGTACACAAAATTTATGTTCCACTCCTCGCGCGCAGTAAGTTGTCGAATGTTTCAATAAGGCCCTACACGAAGAAAAATACATTAAAGCACACTTTATTAATAGTATATAATCTAAGCAGGAAAAAAAAAAAAAAAAAAAAAAAAAAAAAAAAAAAAAAAAAAAAAATAAATTTTTTTTTTTTTTTTTTTTTTTTTTTTTTTTTTTTTTTTTTAGTATTTTACCTTTTGACGGTCTGACATAAAAGTCCATGCACGCTCATCAATGGAACCAATGTCTTCAATAAGGATGCTCAAAAACCAACTCCATGAGTCCTTAGTTTCCACCACGGCATATGCAATTGGAAACATATCAATGTTCCCATCTTTCCCTATGGCACACATTAATTGGCCACCAAGATGCCCTTTTAAGTGGCACGCATCCACCAATACAATGAGCCTACATCCAAACACCCATCATTTATTATATGCATCCATACACACGTACATTCTTTGGAAAAATAACCCTTCCTTTTGAATAAATACTCTGCTGCCTGGATTCCATCTTAGGATAGCCTCTCTGTATTCTCTCGTATGCTTATATTGTTCTTCGTAACTTCCATTAACCTGATTTATTGCCATCTTTAGCAACGCATGATCAGAACTTCAACGTTATAATCTCTGTGAACCTGCTCCTTAAGTCCAGTGATAGTCCGTGTGAGATCATCTTTGAAGTTAGCCTTATACCGGTTGGCAATAAAATTCACATCAACTTTATGATTGTAATAATTGCTCCCACATTCGTGAGTAGAGTGAAATGTCGATCTTAATCTGGAATGAACCCTTATCACTAGTTAAGGATGCGTGGATTCTCCACCCACAATTTTCCTTGCAAACAGCAGTAACTCTCACCCTATCATTGTGTTTATACACAAAATCAAAACGATTTTGTATAGCATAAAGTTTCAGCATCTTTCTAAAGTCATGTCTATCCTTGAAAATGTGCTCAACAGTGAAAGTTATGTTCTTATTCATATCATGGATTGCATTAAACTCTGGATACCGCTTCTTCCTCGGTTGATCTCCCTCTTCTTCATCACTATCTAAACTAATCAAAGAATCACTATCTGCATAATCAGATTCCACACCATCATCACCAAAATTAGTAGATATCATGCCCCCAAATTGTGGAAACCAATCCACACTATTTTTAATATTGTGTTCCACATTATATGTGAATAGATCGTTGTCCTCATCGTCGGTCTCATATAAATCACTCAATGGAATGCTACGTCCAAAGTCGTCAGACTCATTCCCCTCATCCCTTAAGTTTAGACTTGATGCACTACCCCTACCATTTGCCCTTGCACCACCATTAACTTTTCCCATTGAACTACCTCTGCCATTTACCCTTCTACCATTTCTACTGCTTGCCCTTACACTGCCCCCTATAACTCTTACACCATCCCTCCTAACTCTTACCTTAGAGACACCCTTTTTAACTTTTTCCCACGAGGCATCAACGCTAATCACGTTCTCTACACCATTACTTAAACCAACCCCTACATCAACATTTGTATCAGTTCATCCATAATCAAGTACTTCAACCTCTACAGGGACATCCATCAATAGTGCAGTAGTTGGTTGCTCATTAATAGCAGATTTATCTACCCTGTGATCCATATATATGTGGACCACCTTCCTGTTCTCCTCAATAATCCTCCCAATCATCCTAATAATGTCCCTATCAGTTGTTAACTCAATCATGCCTTCCTTCAAATTCTCCTCATCCAACTTGTAATAGAATTGTATTGTGTTTTTGTACCCAAGCTCTTTCACTTCACTAGCAAGATCAATAACAGAGAGTACATCATGATCAATCTCCCCACAATTTGTGACCTTTCCTCCACTATAAGATGTACGTAAGCCATCAAAAGATCCGCCATGATGCAGTAACTACTTCACCATATCTATAACACAAATGGAAACATAAGATATTTAGTAAATAGTAATAATGAGCAATGCTATACCTACAACTATTTTATACTTGTTGAAAAAAAAAAATCAAGTTTACTTCTTCCTAGAAAACTAATTTCAATGTTCTGTAATGCATTGTCCATATAAAATGGTGAAGAAAGCTATAGAAGGCTAAATTCTAAGGCTCTTACCCTTATAGCATAAAGACAGTACATGTACGCTACTACATCTCTGATCAAAAGATATACTCATCCTATCAAAGCCAAAAAAGACAATATTCTCAAAGTAAAATTCACATAATGCTTACACTATTTTTTTTTTTTTTTTTTTGTTCTTTTCATTTCTTTAGACTACCTACCAAGAGCTACCACTAAACATTTATATGGTGGGCCCATTCAGAGTAATTGAGACCAATTTCAAGTCATTTGATACTAGAGACAAAATCTGTAATTCCCCACTATCGTACATGAGTTGATACCATGGTGAAATGAAAAATTATTATGCATGAACTGAACTATTGGAATTTGGCAATAGTCACCAATATCATATTCAATTTTTTAGGTAAAAAGCAGGCCACATATTGAACTAATTTGGAGTATTTTTGGTTTGCAAGTTAAAGATAACCTTGCTTTTGCAACAAAATAGTAACCTATATAATACTCTGTGGCAAGTAGTAAATAGTAATAGTTGGTGGTATTAAAATGACAAAATAAAAATAAAATTAACATATTTAGCTATTTGTCTATACTTCTAATTGTTTTGAGCATTCATAATAAATTGAAGTTGTTGGCAATAGAATTACTCAAATGGTCAACTTCCTATCCATCTTCGTATTAGATAATATATAGCAGTACTATTTATGCCTTGAGAGTAGAGATTGAAACAGTTTTTTTTTTTTTTTTTTTTTTTTTTTTTTTTTTTTTTTTTTTTTTTTTTCGTGATATCTGTTAGTATAAAACACAAATAGGAAGAGGAATGGTTTCGTTAACCCTGCTAGAACAACAACACAACATACAGAATGATACGAAAAAAAAAAAATTCCAAATAATTCTTTGTCGCAGAGGCTACAGATCTCACCTTTTTTATTGTTTTCGTACTAGAACTTTGTCTATTGCTACTAGATTGATAATGTGGAGTGAGGCGTGGGGTAGGGTTTTTGATTTGATAACTGACACAATGCTTTTTTTTTTTTTCTTCTTAATAATATATATAGATGATGTGGCACTTATCAATGTTGTTGAAGTGGATGCTGACATATTAAATGAGACACACGTGATAGATGTCAAACCGTTAACTTTAACGGTAAAGTAACAGAGGGACCTATTTGAAACATAAGCAAAACCTAAGGACTTTATTCTTGAAATTAGAAACCTAAGGATTAAATTCAAATCAGATAAAAACCTAGGGACTAAATATGATTTTTCCCTTGCTTTTAACCCAAACTCCTACATCATAATCCAAAAATCAATCCAATTACCATGGAAGATATCATTATTGAAACAATTTCAAAAATCTAAAGCGTGCTCTTCTTCACTCAGGTTTAAAACCAAATCATCTATTGTATCTTTTGAAAACAAACCGCAAGAGATATTCAATTTTAAAATCAAAAGTAGAAACTATGCATTCAATGAATTAAGATGATCCCAAATCATGAGAAACAATTATTGAACTCATATCCAGAATTCCATCTTTATCAATTGATGTGAAGCAAGAGCAATTTAATGATTAAAGAAAAATTTATTCTAGGTAAAATCAAATCTCATAAATAAATGTTCATACTTATTAATGAGGCTTCATCCTCAACTAAGATTGAGGATTTTATCCTGCCATGGTTTGGGTGTTGTCTTTATTACTTGAGATTGTTGCTTGTTTGTTTGTAAGTTGTGATAGTTGTTTCATTGCCTTCTTTCTTGAATTCATTACATTCATAAAAAAGAAATAAATAAATAAATAAAAAAGATTGGGTTGATGGGGTCACTATCAAGGTAGCAACATCACTAGTGAACCAATCTTGGGAGTCAAGCATGATGCATTCTTCCTTACATCAAGTTCACCAACTTCATTGATAATTGCTCCGTTCATGGGAAACCTGATATCAATATGATATGAGGTTTCCACAACCAAGTTGGCGTGGATCCAAGGCCGTGTTAACTACATTTCATATGTTTATTTTATAAGAAATGATTGTTGTAAAACTCTTGACACAATTTTTGTAGAACTGTAACAATTTTTTTTCAAACTAATCATTGAATTTGTTTTCCTTCATGTGTGTCCTAAACATTTAATGGTTGATCTTAAAAAAAGTTTTTAGAGTTATACAAGAGTTGTAAATATATTATATCTTTTATTTTATAGGTAAATGATATTTGTACACATTTTGTACACACATTCATATTTGGTGTGAGACTCATGCATGTGGGACCCATCCCATATGCATGAGTCTCACACCTAATATGAGTGTGTGTATAAAGTATGTAGAAATAACACATCTCTATTTTATATCCGCTACATGGAATAGAGTTGATAGAACAATGGGTCTCACTTGGAGATTAAGTTGAACTATACCTCGCGTGGTTCGAGTGGTCTCATCATATGCACGAACAACTATAGTGAGGAGCAAATCATCTTCCTAGCCACACTCAATGTGCAAAATTAGACAAAATCACATGGCAGTGGTCGAGCCACCCTCAAAAGTGTTTGGGGGTGGTTCGGCCACCCCAAATTACTATGGGGTGGTTTGGCCACCGCCCTTAGGTGTTGAGTGGCCAAGCTCCTTTTTATTTTATTTCTTGTTTTTTTTTTTTTTTTTGGAGAAAATATACTTTAGCACCCTGAATTATCACCATATTTTCATTTACTTCTCAAAGTTTTAAAAATTGACAACAGGGCCCCCATACTACTACCACATGTCAATTTAGACAATTCAATCTTTTTCTCCCAAAAATACCCTTAAAGTTATTAATGGTGTGTTTGGGTATTGAATTTTTGAAATCGGAATTGAATTCTTATTCTCTTTACAAATGTCGAGTCAAAAAAATGTATTTGGGTGTTGAATTTTTAGATTGAAAAATATTATTTTTTAATTGTAAGAAATGATTGGAAGTTTGAAAAGTTGTATATAATGATTGGTATTGTGAAAAGTTGTGTAGAATAATAATTTAAATAATAATAATTTATTATATATTGATTGTTTAATTAAAAAATTGGCCGCACGGCCACCAGCCAACCCCCGGCCACCTCTAGGGGTGGCGCGCAGCAACCCCTAGGATCCTAGGGTGGCCGCACGGCCACCCTCAAGGGTCGGGAGTGACCGCGCGACCACCCCCAGTGGTCGGGGGTGGTGCAAGGCAACCCCCGGCCACCCCTTGTGGTCGGGGGAGGCCGCGTGGACACCCCCAAAGGTCGGAGGTGCCCACGCGGCCACCCCCAGTGGTTGGGGGTGGCGTGCGGCTACCCTAGGCCACCTATGGGGGTGTCGCGCGGCCACCCCCAAAGGGGTGGCTGCCAACCGGCGGCCACCCCTCTGTTTTTTTTTGTTGATTTAATTTATTATTATTTTATTAATTAAATGTGGTACCCACGTGTTTTTGGAGACAACTTGTCCTGCGCGTGGGTCCTGGTCATCAAATCAGACTGATGAGAATGTCAGCCTTGAATTGAAACAAAATTTGGGTGAAATTCGGGTTTTTTGGCGGGTGGGCGGGTTTTAGAAAAAACCCGAATAGAATAAGTATTCTATTATCAATCCAAACAAACCTTTAAGAAAAACCATTTTAAAAAATAATAAAAAAAAAACTGGAAATGCCAAATGTGATGATGGTTAAAAGTCCTAAAGTACATCCCCCCTCCCCACCTTTTTGAATTTTGTTTTTTGTTTTTTTTTTTTACTTTTTAATTCTAAGGATATTTAAGTAAATTGATTTTCTATACTAAGGGCATTTTCATCATTCACGTTAAAATGAGCATGTGCATTGCATGTGTGAGGTTTTCCATCTAATTTAACAACTTGAGGAGAGGGGGGGGGGGGGGGGGTTTGAGTATGACAAGTTGCCGTTCGTGAGGACAATGTGTAAATATGTGATGGTTGAGGGACGGGGGGTGGGAGGCGGGAGTTAAGTGTAAATAACCATTTTATTTTTTTTGAGAAATAATTGAACAAGTAATCAATTATTTGTTTTATTTTGCCGAAAAAAAAAAATTGACCAAGTACATAGAAAAAGAAAAAGAAAAACAACAAAACCATTGCACCGACTATCAACATAATGTGCTTGTAAACACTACAAAAAAACTTGTATTTTAGTCACATGCAGTTAGCCACGTGCATGAGGGTCATCCACGTGGTTAATTGCTAGCCACGTGCAGTTAGCTACGTGAGTTTCGCGTGGTGAATCCGATTGTTACTAAATGTACATTTAGAGACGTGGCCTTTTATATATGTGGCTATTTAGCCACGTGCCACCCTCAAGTGGCTAAATGTATTTTATTTTATTTATTTTTAAAAAAAAAATGAAAAATTATATATTTTTAGCCACCTATTCTAACCCACGTCGCCAAAATCAGTATATATATTTTTTCTTCCTAATATTGTATACGATATACGTATACGTACGTATATCTCACTGGATATGGAGAAACGGCCGGTGTATCCGGCAAGATCCGCGCCGGATCTTCGTCCAAGACGTCGTCGAGATCCGGCGAGGGCTGGCGAGATTCAGAGCGGATTTTCGTTCCCCGGCAACAAAAAAAAATCACCGGCATGGGTTTTCCTTCCCCAGGGACGGAAAAAAACCACCGGCCTCTTTTTCTTATCATCACCAGCCAATTTTCCATACCCTTCCTCCCCTCATAAAATCAAACCCAAAAATGCACCAACTCCCCAGCGTGATGACAACAACGAGTTTCTTCGTCACCGACGAAAATGAGCTTCTCCAGGTGGTGGCGATTGAGTCATGCGGCCGAGTGAGGGTGAGTCGTCGTCTGTTGTAACAAAAAAAATAAACATAGAAAAAAAAAATGTAAGAGCATCCACATCAAGCTTTCCAAAATTTTCTCCAAACTTAACCTAAATAATCTACTTTATTTATTTTATCTCTCACTTTTAAAACACTTCCTACATCAAACTCTCTAAATATTTCTCTATTTTAATTAAATATTATATTTTATTGATTTTAAGAGCAACCACTTTAACTGTCATGAAAATCAAAGTTTCCTACTCAAAACGACACCTGGAAATGCATGAAACGCACATGCCACCTTACTCCTACGCACCGTTTTGAACGCCTAACTGCTACCCAGCTGTGTCGCACCATTGACCATCCACTCTACTCACTTATAGACTCCTCTTCGTGTTTCTTCTATTCTCTCCTTTTCTGCAACTTCCAAGCTTTCACCTTTCTATGTTAACCCATGACATAGCACACAAAACCTGAAGAGAACGGCAGGCTGGCGGTGACTCGGTGAGAGGGAATGCCTTGGGAACCCGAGAAGACTGGTTCATGCCGAAGACGCACCCGAGAAGACAAGCCAGATGGAAAGGAAAAAGGGGCGCCGAGGAAGAGAGGGAAGAAGCAGGAAAGTAAACCAAAATTATAAAAAAATAGATGGCGTAGAGAATTGTGGAGCTAAATTTAGAAAGAGTTTTCGACATAACTTATTTTGGAGAAATTTTGAAAAGTTTGATGCATGGAGGAAATTTGGGTTTTTCTCCAAAATTTGGTTAAACTTTTAAATTGGAGAGCTCAATACTGATGCTCTAAGAGAGTGAGACAGAGAGAGACGAGAGAGCAGAAATTTTTTTCCTAAGAAATAACGAGAGAGACCTGAGAGTAGAGAGGGGAGTTTTTTTTTGTTTTATTCAAAGTTGAGAGAGAGAGTGAGAGAGAGAGAGAGAGAGAGAGAGAGAGAGAGTTGAGATCTCAAAAAAAAAATGGTAAGGCTAGCTTATCTACGTCCACGTTGAGAGAGAGAGAGCTGAGAATTTTAAACCTAAGTTTCAAAAAGATTGTTGAGGGACGCGCGCGGGACACAAACCCCCCTTCCCCCAAAAAGGCCTTTTGGGTTTTTTAATTAATTTATATATATATACACACACAAATAGCAACGTGGGTTACTTGCCACGTGGCCAATTGGCGACGTGGCAAACAAAGTACATGGCTAAAATTTTACATTTTAAAAAAATTTTTTTTTTTTTTTTAGTTAATTAACCACGTGGTTTATTTTCCACGTGGCTAATTGGCAACAGGGAAAATAAAGCACGTGGCTAAAATTTCAAATTGTTAAAAAAAATAAAAAATTAGCCACATAGCTAATTTGCCACATTACTAATTTGCAACATGGAAAATAAAGCATGTGGCTAAATTTTCAATTTTTTTTTAAAAATGAAAAAATATTAATAAATTAGCTACGTGGTGTATTTGCCACATGGCAAATTACCACACAAAACATTTAGCCACGTGGCGAAATAGCCACGCAGCTACAATATCGGGTACTGTAGCCACATAGCGAAATTACAAGTTTTTTGTAGTGAAAAAGGAAAAAAATCATGTTGAACAATACTTGATTGTTTTGAGTTGTCAACTGAGGTGAAAAAAAAAATTATTAAAACGCAAGGGGCAAAAGGGATTTCCTGTGGCTACGATGGAAGAGAGATGAGCTCTGCCTTCTATCTAAAATTTCACTTCTCTAATAACCCATTCTGCCCAAACACCATGGGAGGAGGGAGCTTCCCTCCTCCTCCTCTCCCTTTTCTCATTCTCTTCTCCCCTTTCCTCCCTTTGCTAACGCCTCTGCTGAGGGCTTTATCTTGTTAGAGCTTGCTTTAGCTTTATCCACATCTTTCGAGGTATTTTACTTGCTTTCCTCCACTTCAACACAGCTATCACTGGTTTCCACTCCCGTCCTCCACCGTGTATACTGTGATTTTTGGCTAGGTTGTTGGGTCGAAATCTTTGGATTTAGATCTACTCTCCTTCATCAACTTTTGCACGACACACACTTCTCCAGTGGTTTCGTTGGCATTTTTCGCTTCCATCGATGGTTGCCGCGTCCTCTTCCACCATCCATGCTTCGGAGAGTGGCATGCACGTGCCAATGAGTTTGTCTCATTTTTCCAACACGTGGTGCCCATGCACATCTCCCTCCATCCTTTCCCCGCCCCAGTTTTCGATGGCTCTCAGCGGCCCTTTGTGATCTCCGCTGCAGAGAGGCTTTCAAGGTGCGGCGCGTGGTCTTTGCGCGCCGCCACTGCTGCTTTCTGTCCCCCCCCCCCCCCCCCAACTAGATATGTGTTGTTGTTTTTGCTGTTTTTTTTTATTTTTATATTTTTATATTTTTTTTTATGTTACTTGAGTTAGTGTCTTCCTTTTTGGGAAACTATTGTCTTTGAAATTGTGTTGGTATCTCTCTTTCATGCAGTCTTATTTTCGTATTCTAACAGCTTTTTTACTATTCCTACCATCTTTTGGTGGTTGTTGCAGGTCTCAAGTGGGGATGTAGTTGGGCTTGCCTTGATTTTTTTTCTTTTCACTTTTGAAACCGCCTTGTGCAGCCCTCTGAAATGACCGGGGTCATGTATTTGTCCAATTTCCTACCATTTGTATATATTTCAGCGCTATTTTAGTTTGGTTTGAGTTTATTATTGGGCCCACCCCTGTTTCTTTAATAGGATTGTCCACTTCTTTTTCTTTGGGATCAGAAGCGGAAATGATCCGTCTTTTAATAAAAAAAAAAAAAACAAAAAAACAAAAAAAAAAAAAAAAAAATGTATTTAGCTCTAAATTAAATCCCTCGACTCTCATGTTTTGTACTCGAAACTTTTATTGTTAGAGGAAAAACATAATGAGGTTAAACTAATTGATTATTTTAATGGTAAGGTTTTAGGAAGCACATAAATAAGGTAACATGACTATTTTTTGTACAATATTCCGATTTCCGACCAACCTGATTTCTCTGTGTAATGTTTTATTTATTCGATGCATGGAGCACACTAACACAGAAGAGGATCCTGAAATTGAGAAAATTTATTTTAAAAGTTAAAATTTTATTATTATTATTATTATTATTATTATTATTATTATTATTACATTATTAAAAAAATTTAAATAACGTCACGTTGTATTTGTCAAATGCGACAATATATAAATAAACTTTATCAGATGCACATGTCACATGTGGTATCCATTGACAGTGGGCGTACCCCAATTGGGTGTTTTCCCCAATATTCATCCCATTCTTGTCTCTTACTGTTACTCGTATCTAATTTTTCTTTTCTGGACAATTAGTAAACAGTTTTGCCTATTTCAAAGCTGTCCACTAGAGTTTTTTAATTTGTTTTTCTTAATTAATTTTTTTATTTATAAAATATAAATTCGGTCCTCTAAAATACTGAACGAGTATCTGAAATTGAGGTCGGAGACTCTCACCATCAGACAAAGGCATTTGGATTTTTTTCTGGTTCATTTGAATTGGAGAAGAGTCAATTAGTTAAATATTTCATTTGTTTCGAAGTAAAATGGTTTGCATCGTAAAATTGTTTCAAGAAAGTCATTTTTCAAAAGAATATTTTTCGTCGAAAGCATTTTTCGGTGTATGGCGCATACAGAAAATCACAAATATTTTTTTATATTTTCATTCAATCATATTAACTTATAAAAATTAATTTTTATTCACAACATATAAATATTAATGTAAAATAATATAAAAATATCAGTGACCAGATTCCGTCATTGACCGGTAGGATTCTTGCTACTATTACTGAAATCCGAACAGGTTCGTCCGAATCCCGTTGCCAGAATCCGGCGAAGGTGGCCGGAATTCGGCAACAGTGACCGGAAGTTGTCGGGATTCCAGCACCTGCCAGATTCCGGTGGTGGTTGATTGCTTAAATGTGAAGTTCGATTGCATCGTTTAAAAGAGCGTCAAATGCGTCTGCTGTTTGGGGAAAATAATTTACGCTTTTAACATTTTTCGTAATTTACTAAGCATTTTTTGGTCATACGGAAATAATCGGTTGACTATTATTTTTCGCCCCCACCAAACACCGAAAAATGCCGAAATTATTTTCTAGAAACCATTTTACGCCGAAACAAATAGAACATAAGTGAAAAGACAAAATTATTAAAAAAAATAATTTTACTCTTATTTTTATATGAGAAATGATCTCTACACTCATTTCTCACAACAGCCCCACAACAAGCTGATGTGACTGGTAATATTTTATTACTTTTTTTTGTTTTGTTTTGTTTTCTTTTTGTAAAAAAATAATAAAATACTACCAGTTACAACAGCTTGTTGTGGGGCTGTTGTGAAAAATAAGTGTAGGATCATTTCTCTTTTTATATTAACTTGCTCCTCTCCATTAGGATAGATAGATAGATTAAAAAAAAAAATGACCAAAATCTTTTGAAATATCCTCACTTTAACCAATGAAAAATCAAATTTACTCTTTATAATTTTTAATCATTAAAAAAAAAAAAACCTTAAAAAATTAATATAAAAAATAATTAATAATAATAATTTTTTTTAAAAGAAAATGTAGGGTGTCTGAACCACCCCATGACTCAAAGAGAAGAGGTGGCTTAGCCACCCCCAACCCCCATGAGGTGGCCCGCTACCACCCTTAATGGATTGGGGGTGGCTCGCAACCACCCCTAAGGGCCCCAACCCATTAGGTGTGGCTCGCGACCATCCCATAAGAGATGGTTCAACCACCTTACACTTTGCTTGTTTGTTTGTTTTGTTTTTTGTTTTTTTTTTTTTTTTTTCCTTATGGTATTTGTTATTAATAGATTTTGTTTTAATTTTATTAATTTTCATTTTTCTTTTCTTAGAATAAATGGGTATTTTAGGATTTTTTTTTATTTTTTTTGTCAAAATCGTCACATGACTACATTTTAAAACAAATAATTGAACAAAAAATCAATTCTTTGTTTCATTATGTAAAAAAAAAAAAAAAAACTGACCAAGTAAAAGGAAAAATAACAAAACCATTGTAGTGACAATTAACAAAATGTGCTTGAAAAATAAAAATAAAAATCAATCAACATCATGTTGAACAGGGCTGGACAGTGGTCCTCTCCCCTTGGCTCCGTCTATTCAAATAAGTAGGATGAATTATCTGTACTGTACTATTATATTGTACGTGTCAAACATGAATTGTCCACAAAATGTAAAGCCTTCTGAGAGAACCAATTTGAAAAAGAAAAAGACTCCTATGCAACTTATGCGTAGGTTTCTAGAGGCATCGGGTAGGATCCATGCAGTGGTTCTACTGTCTACATAGATCCTACCCTATGCCTCTACAAAGATGTACAATATTTACACGCTGTGCACCGATCATGTCTTTGAAAATGGGGGATCATTGTGCACATGGGACCAACTAACGACTACTTTAGACAAACAAAAAATTTTCTATTTTCAAAAGGGCTTTTCATTAAAATCATACAACCAATCAATAACAATTTGAATAAATGAGTTGAAATCATCACAAATCTCTTTTAACATAAAACCCTAATTTTCATATCAGTCATATTTCTTTGACCGGATATTGTTAAATGTTGACGAGAAACCAAAATTAATAGTAGTATTCTTACCTTAAGAGTACGAAAAAAAAACTAATGGCTTGTTTGGCAAAGACCTGTACAGAACAGAACAGAACAAAATAGTGGGTTAATTTTAGAATTAGTAAAACATGATAATGAGATATAAAAGTTTAAAAAAATGTATAGAAAAATGAAAAAATTTTGAATTGTAGTGAATAAGAAATTATTGATTGACTTTCAAAGTATACTATGGAACCTTCGAGAGCGACCTTCGAGCATGCTTCGGATTAGGCGGAAAAAATGAAAGGTATTAATTTTTAAAACCAACCCACTACACTCATGAATCTCTCAAATTCATCCATTTGTACTTATACACGTGGCATTTACTTTCCAACACCCAATCACTTCCCAAAGCGTCGTACCAAAAATAAAAACCCATCCTTTCAACACACATCTCACAACAGAACAGCATAAACGTCTACCTTCTACAATCACATTTGAAACTTTGACCGTTGTGCCCTAAATTCACCCGCTCGCCCAATATTTCATATTTTCATGTACCTTTAGATCCAATTGTGTTAAAGAGTTATAAAAAATATTTGAGTGCATCAAAATTGTGTTAAAAAAATGAGTAATAGGAAGTCTCTTTTTAAAAAAAAAAATAATAATAATAAAATTTATATTTCTTTTAAAAATTTTATTTAATCTAAATTTAATTGTAATCTATCTCAACTTGAATAGTAATTTTAAAAACCAAATTATTATGTTTTTTTAAATCATAAATTTTAAAAATGCATATCCAAACATATTTTTAATTTAATCTACAATTTTCAAAATATTTTCAAAATGAAAATTTAAAAATATTGTTAAACGTATAATAAAATTAGGGTTAAACAATTTTAATTTGTTTTTCTTAATTAATTTTTTATTTATAAAATATAAATACGGTCCTCTAAAATACTGAACGAGTATATGAAATTGAGGTCGGAGACTCTCCCCATCAAACGAAGGCATTTGGATTTTTTTCGGTTCATTTGAATTGGAGAAGGGTCAATTAGTTAAATGTTCCATTTGTTTAGACATAACTTATACAAATTAATTTTTATTCACAACATATAATTATTAATGTAAAATAATATAAAAATCATCAGTGACGATATTCCGTCACTGACCGGTAGGATTCTGGCTACTATTACTGAAATCCGGACAGTTTCGTCCGAATCCCGTCGCTAGAATCCAGCGAAGGTGGCCGAAATTCGGCAACAATGACCAGAAGTTGTCGAATTCCAGCATCAGCCAGATTCCGATGGTGGTTGATTGCTTGAATGTGAAGTTCGACTGCATCGTTTAAAAGAGCGTCAAATGCGTCTGCTGTCTGGGGAAAATGATTTACGCTTTTAAAAAGCGTAAATTATTTTCCAAAATTTACTAAGCATTTTTTGGTCATACAGAAATAATCGGTTGACTATTATTTTCGCCTCCACCAAACACCGAAATATGCCGAAATCATTTTCTAGAAATCATTTTACACCAAAACAAACGGATCACAAGTGAAAAGACAAAATTATTCAAAATAATAATAATAATAATAATTTTACTCTTATTTTTATATTAATTTGCTCATCTCCATCAGGATAGATAGATAAAAAATAAAAAATAAAAAAAAATAAAAAAATAAAAAAAAAGACCAAATTTTTTGAAAATATCCCCACTTTAACCAATGAAAAACCAAATTTACTCTTTATGATTATTAATCATTAAAAAAAACACCTTAAAAAATTAATATTAAAAATAGAAAAATAATAATAATTTTTTTAAAAGGAGAATGTAGGGTGTTGGAACCATCCTATGACCCAAAGGGAAGAGGTGGCTTAGCCACCCCCAGGCCCCATGGGGTGGCCCGCTACCACCCTTAATGGATTGGGGGTGGCTCGCACACCCCTAAGGGCCCCAACCCGTTAAGTGTGGTTCGCGACCATCCCATGAAGGGTGGTTCAACCATCTTATACTTTGTTTGTTTGTTTGTTTGTTTGTTTTTTTTTTTTTTTTTTTTTTTTTTTCTTGGTATTTGTTATTAATAGATTTTTGTTTAAATTTTATTAATTTTCATTTTTCTTTTCTTAGAAAAAATGGGTATTTTCGGAATTTTTTTTTTATCAAAATCGTCACATGACTACTTTTTCATCCAACATAACGGTCAAGGCTAACAGTGTAGTCTATTTGTCACAAAATTGTAGTTTGATGTATCAAAGTCTCACATTTGTCAGTTTGTGGGCTTCTTTTGAAATTGACTGGTAGTTTAGATGGCTTAACTGTATTAATCTTTTTTTTTTCTTCTTAATTTTTTTTTGGTTTTATTTTGTTTTTGTTTTTATTTTTTGTTTTGTTTTTTGTTTTGTTTTGTTTTGTTTTTTTTGTGGATTCTGTAGATTCGCTATCATCTATCTTCTATTAAGGCAAAATCACATGGGGGTGGCCGAAAGTGTTTGGGGGTGGTCAGGCAACAACCCTTAGTTATTGGATGTGGTTGGAGTGGCTAAATCCCATTTTGTTTTTGGAAAAATATTCTTTTAACCCCTAAACTATCACAACATTTTCATTTGCATATCAAAACTTTAAAAAGTAACATCGGGGCCCCTCACACTACCATTGAGTGACAATTTAGACACTTTTGCATTTTTCTCCCAGAAAATGCCCTTAAGGCTTAAAGTTATTAAAAAATAACCATTTGAAAATAATTTTAAAAAAAAAAAAAAACTAAAAATATCAAAAGAAGGTGGATCATTTCAAATTGCTAGCCCCCTTAATTTTTTTTTCTTCCCCAAATGATTATTTATTTTTTAATAACTTTAAGGGTATTTTGGAAGGAAAAATTCATGCAAAAGTGTTTAATTTGGTATGCAATAGTAGTATGAGGGGCCTTAATGTCACTTTTTAAAGTTTGGTGCCGTAAATAAAAATTTGGCCGTAGATCTGGGGGATAAAATATATCCCCCACCCCCTTTTTGTTTGTTTTCTATTTTTTTTTTTAAATTTAAATTTAATTTATTATTTCTTTATTTGGATTTTTTTTTAATTCTTATTGTATTTAAATAAATTTAGTTTGTAACCTAATGATATTTTCATGATTTCACGTTATAAACGATCATGTGCGTGTCATATTTAAGGTTTTCCGTCTAATTTAACGATTTGAGGTTTTTTTTTTTTTTTTTTTTTTTTTTTTTTTTTTTAAATTTTTTAACAAATAATTGAACAAAAAATCAATTCTTTGTTTCATTCTGTAAAAAAAAAAAAATTAAAAAAAAAAAAAACCCCTGACCAAGTAAAAGGAAAAATAACAAAACCATTGTAGTGACAATTAACACAATGTGCTTGAAAAATAAAAATCAATCAACATCATGCTGAACTGGGCTGGACCGTGGTCCTCTCCCCTTGGCTCCGTCTATTCAAATAAGTAGGATGAATTATTTGTACTGTACTATTATATTGCACGTGTAAAAAATGATTGTCCATAAACGGTAAAGCCTTCCCAGAGACAACCAATTTGAAAAAGAAAGACTCCTACGCCAACTAATGTGTAGGTTTGTAGGACAGGAAGTGGGACTTATGTAGTGGTCCCACTACATGAATTTCACCTCATATTTTTAGATACAACCAAGTAAAGGTTGGTTTGTAAGGATCCGGATCCCCTCAGATTTTAAGAAATCTGAGTTCCTCAAATTTCAAAATCTTGGCCATTGGTTGCATCTAAAGGTCTAAAAGAGCTCCAGGTGTCTTTTGTCTTATCGAGGAAAATGTTCATATTCAGCTTTTGTCCGAAACACTTTCAAATTTCAAAATCTTCCCCCCCCCCCCTCTCTCTCTCTCTCTCGCTCTCTCGCCAGACTCTCTATCACTTTTCGCCGGAAAAGGCCTCAATTTTCGCTGGGAAATCTCTTGCCGGATACCCTCTCACTTTTCACCGGAAATGCTCTTCATTTTCGCCGGAAATCTCTCTATCGCCGGAAACGCTCCTCTCTTGCCGGAAAGCTCTCCATTTTCGCCGGAAACGCTCCTCTCTCGTTGGTCAGGTGCTCATTCTCTTTCTTTTGTTGAATATTTATATTGATTTCTTTTCCAAAAAATTGCCTACATGTTGAAATTTTTTTTATCAAATATGTGTGTACGCATGTTTCTGTGTTTGCTGGAGGCCATATGCTGATTATACAATGTGCTAATTGGACTGGAGAAATTTGCTGAACCTTAATAACTTATTTGTGAGTATTATACATTTGCTGAACTCAGGGTCAAGGCAGTAGATTTCATAGTCATTTGAAATACATTTCTTTAGTTCACAACAAGCTACATGTCTTGTATTTGGAGGATTTAGAGGGAGTTGAATCTGGTTTCTATTCAATGATTTAAACCTATAGTTTGAGCTGAACTAGGTATATTTAAGTGAAGATTTTGACCCCCAAAAGAAAAAGAAGTTTTGTTTTCACTGCCTTTGCTGTGTGCAAATAACGTGATTGCAGATGAGTTTTTAACACCATTTTTTGGATCTAGTGGCATGTTCTTATTTGAAATTTGGGCTATAAGTTATATGCAACCCTCATGCTGAGAAGCTTAGCTTTGGCCTTTGAGTTCTCTTGTTAATCTTTCTAAGTGTTATTCTTTTCATATGTTGGCTTTTGGCCGGTTTCTTACGGGAGTTTACAGCACCATGTTTTCAGGTTTGAGCGAGAAAGAATATTGCTGTTGTAAATATGAGTCTCTGAGGGTTTTGTAAATACATTTTGTGTTCCTCGTTGTAGATTTCTAGTTGTTTTCATTAGAGGTGCTTATAGCTTCTCGTGTCCGATTGTACATGTAAAAAATTCTTTGCAAACCAGTTCTTCAAGAGCTTTGATTGAAAATGGAGTTGGCTTCTTCCTATCTTTTTTGTACACATATAAGAGAAACAGAGGAGATTCCAGGATTCTAATTTGAAGGGCAATCTTGGGCCCATCTAGTGTCATAAAATTTGAGGGTATATAGTTTGATTCTGCATACTCTTTGAGCTTAATAAAATGAGAGATGTTTCCATGTACTTGTTATTCAAAATCCTTTGCACTTTAGCCAAACAAACAGCCACCAATTTGTTTCTATACATGTTACAATATTAATTTTTCAAGTGTACATATGGCTTCCATGCATAACATGTACAGAAACAAGGATTATACCTTTCAAATTTCTGGTAACAAATGTAATGTACATATTTGTCAATCTCCGGAAACTAAAAAAAAAAAAGCAAAGAAAAAAAAATACCTACCCAATCAACAATTTGGATGAATAGGAGCTATGATAACTTTAAGGTAATAAAACTTGTCTGTCTATGTGAAACTGGTTTCTCTCCAAGTAAAAGTGCCCTTAAAATGGCCTCACATTCCAGTGCAATACATAAGAAAGTGTCCACCATCTGCAACTTCATGGTATCGAATTCATTCTTAATTTCCAAGTTCTGGATCTATCGTCTTATTCATGGAACAAGCAAAGCGAGATCCTTGGACCCATTGGATTATATCAGCACCTCCCTCTTCTGAACATTGACCAGTAACAAGCTCCAGAATTAGCACACCAAGATGGAGTATACTTCTTTTTGTCCAAAAAACGCAATACGGCCATCACCATTCAATTCCAAACCCAGCAGCCCTAAATCAAAAAAACGTAGCGGAAAACCATCAAACATATCGGCTACACAACGTGGAACACGTCTCCCAGAAAGAGACCCACAAATCCAAACCAACAATCATTGTACAGAATTAAATCAAACGGAAAAAAGGAGAAAGAAATAAACAAATCAAAAGGAAAGAGCTCTCATTTACCGGAGGTCTTAATACCCCGTGCAAAAATAGGTGAGGTAGGAGACAAGGATTTTCTTCCGTTGAGGTTGTTGTTTCTTAGCAACTATCCCACTCGACAGCGTGCGGTGGTTGTGAGCGAACGTCGATGGAGAACTGCCGGTGGTATTGTGGTGGGTGGGCGTCGTTTGGTGGGCGGAGGTGAACAAACCACATGAGGTTGAGAGAGATTGGCCGGATGGTGGACACGACCGGCAAGAGAGGAGTGTTTCCGGCGAGAGAGATTCCTGACGAAAATGAAGACCTTTCCCGGCGAAAAGTGATTGAGTCCGGCGAGAGGGAGCCTGACGAAAATTGAGACTTTTTCTGGCGAAAAGTGAGAGAGAGAGAGAGAGAGAGAGAGAGAGAGAGAGAGAGAGAGGAAGATTTTGAAATTTGAACAGGTTCCGAACAAAAGCTTTAGAATTTGAACATTTTCCTCGATAAGACAAAAGACACTTGGAGCTCTTTTAGACCTTTAGATGCAACAAACGGTCAAGATCTTGAAATTTGAGGAACTCAGATTTCTTAAAATCTGAGGGGATCCGGATCCGTTTGTAGAGGCATGTGGTAGGATCGATCCTACCCTATGCCTCTACAAAGATGTACAATATTTGCACGTTATGCACCAATCATGTCTCTTTGAAAATGGGGAACTATTGCGCACATGAGACCAATTAACCACTACTTTAGACAAACAAAAAATTTTCCATTTTCAAAGGGTTTTTCATTAAAATCATACAACCAACCAATAACAATTGAATAAATGAGTTGAAATCATCACAAATCTCTTTTAACATAAAACCCTAATTTTCATATCAGTCATCTTTTTTGACCGGGTATTGTTAAATATTGACGAGAAACTAAAATTAATGGTAGTATTCTTACCTTAGGAGTACCAAAAATTTGAATCACGTGGTTTAGTTTTGCTCGATTGACTTTCAATGTGTACTATGGAACCTTCGAGAGTGACTACCTTCGAGCGTGCTTCGGATTAGGCGGAAAAAATGACTAAGGCATTAATTTTTAAAACCAAGTAGTGTTTCACAGGGTGTATTTGTAATTGGAAATGGAGTATCATGGGCCTTTGCGTTCTTTAATTGCATAATTAAGGTTAGTTTTGTATTTTTAATTCCATTTTATACTACAACACACCTCTGAATTCTAGAAGGACAATTCTGATATATCACACGATGGGAACATGGGTAAAATAGGTAAGATTAGGTTAGATTGGTCAGTTTTCCATCCAAGAAGATAGACTCTCCTAACGAAGTGTTTATATCATATCAATTTGATAGTTTAAGGAATCATATCATGTGAGTTGTCAGTTCATGGTGCTTCAAAAAAAGTCAATTCTTTGGACACTTGCTTTCACTTAATTATCACATTACCTACATCCAAGCAATAAAGCATTAATAAGTTTTGTGAGGGTTTAATAGTCACATGTTAGCAATTAAAGTAATTAACTCAAGTCTCTATATATAACCTGCTTAAAATAACACGTACATTACAATGTGATTAACTTTAAGAAGAAGAAGAATATGGCTTGGGTTGGACCCTAGTCCTCTCCCCCTTGCTCCTTCTATTCAAATAAGCAGGATGAATTATTTGTACGTACTGTCCTGGCCTATTACATTGCACATGTCAAATGAACAGTTATTTTATTTTATTTTTTCTTAAAGTGTAGTGGGTTAGACCATGCATGGTCCATCTTGATAGAATAGTTTCATTAATTATAGACACATAAAAAGATCTGGTCGGTGAAATATTTCCTCTATGATTTATGATGCGGATCTCCGTTTGTTTTTTTCTTTTGACAGATGCATGGAGACAATGGAGTGGACTGGGGACTCCAGTTGAAATATAAAATATGTCACCTAACAGTTGCCTTCTATAATGGCCAGTTGCTCACCAAACGGTGTATATTGACTATCAATAACTACAATTTATTTATATAATATTATTATTATTATTTTTTAAAAAAAAAAAAATTATATGTTTGTAGGAGCTAGGTCATGTGAGTTCGATGAATTCAGAGTATCGCACATGATTGCATAGTCTTTTCTATCTGTCTGTCTCTCTATTGATTTTGGTCCCGTTTGAAAACTACTTTCCCCTTCCCTTCACTTCTTCCAAAAAAACATGAATTTCAAAATATTTTTAACTTTTTTCACTTTTTATATGACATCAACACTTTTTTATTACTTTTTAAATAAAAAATTTATTACAATATAATTTTTTTTTCTTCACTTTTTTATATAAATTATTTCAACTTTATATCACATCAATTTTATTTTTCAATCGTTAAAAAAGAAAAAAAAAAGTGAGGCAGGGTAAGAGGCTTTCAAATGGGGCCAAGGATGTCTATAAAACCTGTTCAATTTGAATTAGGTAGTCCACTCTTGTCCGGATGTGAATTGTACAATTAATAGCTTGGTGGCATGGTCCTCTTTTGGGCAGCCTTTTTTTTTTTTTTTTTTTTTTAAGGCCTATTCTCGTACATGTCTTGTCGAATTAATATTTTGTTTTTTAAGTGCGAATTAATATTTTGTTATTCTAAGCATGGAGGGACCATGTCTATTCATATTCAACGAGGTGGTTAAATTTTACTGCATTAATAATACCATATAGGGTACGGTCCTAGGTAAAAATGAAAATTAAAAGCTTAAAGGCGTGTGTGGTACACATAATAATTATTTTAATAGAATAGATATTCATATTTTTTTAGTTTGGTTATAATATTTGAATAAAATATTGAATATTATGTATTGCTTTATTTGGTACAATGTTATACGCCGGTTAGAAGCGTATACCCAGATGCGATTCTGTACAATATCTGCAATTGCAAAATGCGGATAAATGCGAATATTGCTTTGAGATATTCGCACCTGCAACATGGTTTTACTAACCACTATTCGCATATTAAGTAATAGGCCTATTTTAGTCTTTTGTGTCTTATTTGAGTATCTGTTAGGACATATTTTAAACCATTTTAAAAATAGTTTAGGTTGATTTTTAGTGTATTGAGCTTGTTTTAATTTTTTTTTTTTTTAAGTCCTAATCTTTTGAAAGTATATTGATTTCACATTAATTTTATTTTTTTGCTCAAATATTACATGTGAAAGCAATACAGCCAACCAAACCATTGTAAACCTAACATATACTTAATCCAAAACAACATTATTTTAGTATTAAACAACAAAATAATGTTGTTTTGGTGAGTTTATTAAATTTAATATATATTATCTATAAAGGGCATGTGGATAATCGCATCCGCATACCCTAAAACTACTATCCGCATATGCAAATAGAGATTTTTGCTAACAGTGGTAAAACATCTGTCTGCATTTACACTCCTAATGTTGGTGAATGAAATCATATTATGTGGTACATCTCTCATCCATCTTTTGTTTAAATCAACTATTTGATTCGTAGGACCTATAGATCCGATAGTTGATTTTAAAAAAAGATGAATTGAGATAGATAAGAGATGTACTGCAGAATATGAAATAACATTTATCTTTTTTTAAAACACCCTTATAATACAATTCTAATTTACATTTTTAAGAACATTTTCTTTTAATTTTTTTAAAACATAAATAGTTATGGTATAACTTTTTTTTTTTTTTTTTTTTCTTTTCTTCTGTTCGTTCTTCTAATTCATGCTTGAAGATTTTTAACAAAAAATGTGGTGTTTGTTTTAATATATATATAACATTTACAAAATAATCATGTTGTATTTGTCTATCAGGGGTGTAAACGAGCTGATCCTGAGTGGTATTGGTTGTTTAGGATCGGCTTGTTTGTTTTGGTATCAAGCTTGAGCTCGACACGAGCCTGAATATTTTTTGGTTCAACCAGCAATTCCATTCAATATTACATCGGCTCAACACCTTCTTCAACAAGACGACCTTGTTTAACTTTAAAACAAGGCTAAACCAACAACTTCGAGAATCGTGATCAAATGTTTGCCTTAATCAGCAACTTCAAATAATTTAAAATAATAACCTGTAAACACTAAAAAAAAAAAATTAAGTTAATTTTTTCTCCTGGCATTATTTACACAAGTTCCTTAGCAAAAATGTCAATGGAGGTTGGATAATAACACAAATTAATGTGCGTAAATCATTAAAAACATTATCAAATCCTTAGTATATTGTTATTAATATACTATATTATAAAAATAAGTTATATATTAACAAATTAATATAGGGCTTATTTTTATTATATATATACATGAGTCGATCCTTATACGAGCAAGTTCACGAGCATTAATCGAATCGAGCCGAGTTTATAAGATTTTCTATCGTTTAATAATCGAGCTTAATTTCGTGTTCACGAGTAGCTCATTTAATAATCGATTCGAGTACAAGTCGAGTTTATTCGAGCCGATCTCGAATGAGCTCGCGAGTAGCTTGGTTTGTTTATACCCCCAATGTCCATCAATAAAAAACAGATCCCAAAGCTCTTTTTGATGAAGTGATTCGTGTGAACTGATGGAACTCTTTGTTAGAGAATATATTGATATCGTATATTACGGTACTCTCCATATATTGAAGTGATTCTTTTAGTTTTATGTTTTCGTTCTTGGTATCAGAGCTAAATGCTAACGCTAGTGCTCGATCCAAGGTCCTGTGAATTCTTTTTTTTATTATTATTCTGTTTTATTGCCTTCTCCTTAATAGTCTGCAAATCTCCTCATCATAGATTTTGCATACTTCATTTGATGAAAAAAACAAAAAAAAATCACTCCATTGTTTTGTTTTTTTCTTCACGGCAGAACTTGTTTTTGCTTCTCTTTTTTGTTTTTCTTCATTTCCCTTTGGTTTTTGTTTTGTCAAAAAAGTAGTGTGCGTGAGTTGGAGATAAGTTTTACTCCAACCCACGCCACCTGTGTCTCATTTAGAGACAAAACAAACCAAAATCCCCTCGCTTTGTTCTTGATTTTATATATTAAAAAAAAAAAACACTCTCATACACAACAACCATCAGATCTTCCTCCGTTACTGTTACTCTCCACAAGGCCCTGCCGGGCTCGGTCTCTTTGCCGCTGTCCACGTCTCACAATCACCACCTTACCACTCCTTCGCCATCCGTCCATCAGGCCCACCGTCCTCTTCAAGGTTGCGATCGCATCTGCTCTTATTCTTGTCACCTTCTTGTGGCTGTTGTTGGTAAAGACAATTGTTGCCCCTATGGTTGTTGTTTAGAGAAAAGGTGTGAAAAAGAAGAAGAAGAAGAAGAAGAAGAAGAAGAAAAAGCCCATAAAAGATGTCAAAGTTGTCCACATTGTTTTGGCCATTTGTTGGCCTATTACTTGTATTCGGCCTTTGTGGTATTGTTTCAAACCCATGCTCATTTCAACCCATTGTTGGCTTTTTATTTTAGCCCATAGTTGGCCCATATTATTTTGGCATTTTAGGTATTCTCTAAAACCCATGCCCATTTTAGCCAATAGTTGGCTCATTTTCTTTGGCCTATAGATGACCCATTATGTGTTTAGCCTTTGAGGTTCTACCCAAAACCTCGCTACCTAGGCTTATTTAGTCCACAATTAGCTTGAAGAAGAAGAAGATTAAGAAGAAGAAGAAGAAGAAGAAGAAGAAGAAGAAGAAGAAGAAGAAGAAGAAGAAAGTTGTTCTCCAAACTGGGTTATATTCGACCCAACATTAAAAAAAATAAAATAAAAAAATAAAAATCAAGATTTCAGAATATTTCACTTTGAGTTTGCAGGGGGATATTAGAGAATATATTGATACCGTATATTACGGTACTCTCCATATATTGGAGGATTTGATTTAATCATCATTAATTGTAATTGATTATAATCAAATCAGATTTAAATACATTTGATTATATTCTCTCTACATACCATTTTGTATTTTCTCTATATCCCTATAAATAGGGATCATTTGTATTGTAAATTAATCAAACAAAAAGAGCAACAATGTAGCCCTTTAGGGTTTACCCTGTGAACTTAGGTCATGGATCGAATCACGTAAAATTCTTGTCTCTATTTTCTATTATTCTGTTTTATTTTCTTTTAGTTTTATGTTTTCGTTCACTCTTCTCCACAAAACGGAATTGGGCAGAACAAAAATAAGCTGGTTTGGACCGTTTGGTACAAATACGTACCTTCATTCGGATTCTTCTGATCATTAGCTACCTTAATTTGTAGTCCTCCTGGTCCTTTTGGTTGAGCACAAGCGTTCTAGCTAGAGAGAACCATTCTCGTTTCTGATAGGATTCTCGTGAATCTTCCTGAACCTTCCCGAACCTTCTCCTTGGCTTGGTCACTACGTTAATTTCCTTTTAGGGATTATTTTTCTTGTGAATTACGTTTGTGTTTATTATGTTTGATTTGCTGATTTCCTATTTCCATATTTAGCTTGTTTTCTCATCTATAAAAGGATGTAGATACCGTATGGCTGAATAATCAAGGAAAAATATTACATTTGCTTGAAGCAACTATTGGAGGCCTGATCCCCTCGAAGCGATCATTATCTTCTCTATTTTCTTATTTTCTCGTCTATTCCCTGATTTCACTTGATAGAATCTCTAGGATCCTATCATCTGGTATCAGAGCTGTTGTTCTGGGCGTTCCGTTGGTTGCAGAATCGTTATTGGAGTAATCGTGGCTGTTGGGTGGGCGTTGGCCGTGCTTGAGAACCCGTGGCTGCTGTGGGCATTTTTTCTTTATCTTTTTCTTTTTTTAGATCATGAAACCAGGTTGGGTGCCATAGTTGAAGAAGAAGGAGTGTGTTTGGGCTACAGACTAAGCCCAATCCAGGTGTGTTCTAATTCTAGTACAAGGATATCTCTACTTTGGTTTTAATCTTATGTTATTACATTGTTTGGCCACAAGTTTCTATTGAGTTTTGTCCAGAATTTTGTTATCCTTAAGTTAGCTTATCCCTTGTAAGGGCAAAAAAAAGAAAAAGAAAAGAAAAGAAGGGTTGTATGCCCTATGCACGTAATCAAAAGCGAGTGTTAGGAATTTCTGATTTAATAGCTTATTCAATGGCCACCGGCAGCGACAAGGAACAATCTTTAGGGGGAAACACAATTCGACTCAGGGTTTTTAAAGTAGTTGAAGGAGCTTATCACCCGAGTCATTCAAGAGGAGCGTAGTACGGGACCATCTCCACCTCAGACCCCACCTGCAACACGTCATCACAATCAAAATCCCAGCCTTCCGCGTATGAAGTTGGACTTCCTCAATGGGATGAAGACGATCCATCCGGTTGGGTGTCAAGAGCGGAGCAATTTTTTCGCTTCCACGGGACGCCTGAAGCTTCAAGGGTTGACATTGCATCCATCCATCTTGAGGGCGAAGCTATTCAATGGCATGATTGGTTCGAGGCAAGCCATGGGATGACTTGGGCAACATTTGTTGAAGGACTTCTGGTGCGATTCGGCCCCTCCGCATTTGAGGACGTCGACGGCGAACTAGCTAAGATCCGACAGACCTCTTCAGTTAGTGAATACCAAAGCCGATTTGAGCGCTTATCCAACCGATCCGCGATTGTTCTGAAAGACAACTGATCGGTACCTTCGTGGAGGGTCTTCGATCGGATATCAGGAGAGAAGTTAAGACTTACCGACCACGGACTATACTAGCTGCATTTTCGTTTGCAAGAGTACAGGAAAAAAAGCTTAGTGAAGAAACACGCCGATCAACTTGGGCTTTCAGTCGGCCAACCACTGGAGGAAATGGCTCTTCTTCGACGCCATCTTGAAAAACTGCCCGTTTGACCCAAGAAGAACTTAAAGAAAAAATAGTAAAAGGACTTTGCTGGCATTGTGATGAGAAATGGCATAGAGGACACGTGTGCAAACAAGGGAAACTATTGATGATCGAACCAATGGTGGAACAAATAGCGCCAGAAACAGATAGTGACGAGGCTGTGCAAGAAGACGATGAACCTAGGGGTGGAGATGACGGCGAGGTGACTTACACTGTGCATGACTTGGCTGGCTACTCAAATCCGCAAACTATGAAGGTTAGCGGTCTTCTTAAGCGCCAGCAAGTTACAATATTGATTGACACAAGTAGCACTAATAACTTCCTTGATGAGAATATTGCCAAAAAATTCTCAATTCCCATGGAGGATTGTGAGCCGTTTGAAGTCACATTAGCAGATGGGGGTATCTTAACGTGCAAACGTAAATGCTCAAATGTTAAGTTGACAATACAAGATCAAGAGCTGGGAGCTGATTTCTACTTATTACTGCTTGGTGATTACGAGGTGGTTCTGAGCATTGAATGGTTGAGGACTCTTGGCGATGTACTGTGGAATTTCTCTAAGCTCACTATGAAGTTCACCTTGAATGGGAAAAGAGTAATACTTTGTAGGAGACGTGGTAACAACGTCAGCACTGTCAGTAGTCACGACATGGAACGCATTTTAAAGAAGAATTGCAAGGGATATTTGTTACAATTGAGAAGTGCAGCTACAACAATACCTAAAGAATCCAAGTACCATTATTATCAGAATTTTCTGATCTTTTTGATGAGCCCAACGGCCTTCCACCCCAAAGATCCCATGATCACCGAATTCCCCTCTTGCCTAAGAGTGCACCAACCAATGTGCGGCCTTACCGCTACCCTCACTTTCAGAAAACAGAGATTGAAAGGATAATGCAGGAGATGCAAGATGCTGGCCTTATCAGACCTAGTGTCAGTCCCCATTCTTCTCCAGTATTATTAGTGCGCAAAAAGGATGGATCCTGTCGACTGTGCGTGGACTACCGTGCTCTAAACGGTATTACAGTTAAAGATAAGTATTCTATTCCTGTGATAGATGAGTTACTTGATGAATTGGGTGGCACACAACACTTCTCTAAGCTGGATCTCCGCTCGGGTTACCATCAAATTCGAGTCCATGAGGACGATGTGCCAAAGACTGCCTTTCGAACTCATGATGGTCACTATGAATTCTTGGTGATGCCCTTTGGACTGACCAACGCACCATCGACTTTCCAAAGTCTTATGAATGACATCTTTCGGCCATATTTACGTAAGTTTGTTTTAATTTTCTTTGATGATATACTCATCTACAGCTCGTCTCTTAATGATCATTTATGTCATTTGCAAGTTGTATTTTCTTTGCTTCGAAAACATTCTCTCTTTGTAAAGAAGTCCAAGTGCAGTTTCGCAAGTCCCATGGTGGAATATCTTGGTCACATTGTCTCGAAAGATGGTGTCGCAGTAGACCCTTCTAAAATTCAAGCCATGGCCGATTGGCCAATTCCGAAGACAATTAAGGCTTTATAAGGCTTCCTGGGTTTGACTGGCTATTATCGTAAGTTTGTACGCGATTATGGTAAGATCAGTTCCCCATTAACAGCCCTGCTCAAGAAGGAGGCCTTCCAATGGACGGAGACCGTAGAAGAAGCCTTCAACAAGCTCAAGCATGCCATGACAATTACACCAGTGCTTGTCTTACCAGATTTCACTAAAACTTTCATCATTGAGAGTGATGCTTCTGGGGTTGGTATCGGTGTTGTACTTATGCAGGAAGGACGACCACTTGCCTTTACCAGCAAGGCATTGTCCCCATTACACCTCAAAATGTTGGTCTACGACAATGAGATGCTAGTTGTTGTCCATGCTGTTACCAAATGGCGACATTATTTAATTGATTGTCGGTTCCAAATTCGAATTGATCATCGCAGCCTGAAATATTTATTGGAACAACTGATCTTTTCCATGGAACAACAAAAATGGGTAACTAAATTACTCGGATATGACTATGAGACTGTCTACAAGAAAGGGGTCGAGAATTTAGTGGCCGATGCACTCTCACGCATTCCAGAGCAAGCTGAACTCCATAGCATATCCACACCCACATCGTCTACTCTAGAGCTAATCAAGGAGGAGCAGCAAAATGACCCTGAGCTGCAACAGATTGTTCAACGACTAACCCATGATCCCTCCATCCCACATTACTCACTGGACGTGGACCATCTCCGTTACAAGGGGCGCATTATTTTGGCCTTTCATTCCACTCACAAAGCTACTATTTTGCAGGAATTACATGCGGCCCTTAGTGCTGGTCATTCTGGGTTCCTTTGAACCTATAAGCGTATTTCCAGACTATTTTATTGGCGAGGGATAAAGCGCGATGTCATGCAATTTGTGGCTGAATGCGAAGTTTATCAAAGACCTAAGGGTGAAACCGTAGGAAGCCCTGGACCCTTGCAACCATTGCCTCTTCCAACAGACTCTTGGACGGATATCTCAATGGACTTCATCTATGGTTTACCATCTTCCCATGGTAAAACATCTATCTTTGTTGTGGTGGACCACCTAACGAAGTATGCCCATTTTTGTCCTTTTAGCCATCCCTACACGTCCTCGACTATTGCCCAGTTCTTCGTGGACAACATTGTCAAATTGCATGGAGTTCCCTAATTGATAGTAAGCGATTGTGATAAGATTTTCACATCCAACTTTTGGAAAGAGCTTTTTCGTTTACAGGGCACTATGTTAAAGATGAGCACTTTTTATCATCCCCAGACGGATGGACAGACTGAGGTGGTGAACCGGTGTTTAGAGAACTACTTGCGTTGTTTCGCAGGAGATAAGCCCAAGGAGTGGACACGATGGCTTCCATGGGCTGAGTGGTGGTATAATACCACTTATCACTCTGCTACAAAAATGATTCCCTTCGAAGCAGTCTACGGGCGACCTCCCCCAATTCTTTCAACATATACCCCAGGCTCGTCAATAGTAGATCAAGTTGACCGTGTTCTTCAAGACCGTACTCAAATCCTGCGACTGCTTAAGGACAATCTTACTGCCGCCCAGGCCCGCATGAAGCATCAGACTAATAAGCATCGGAGTGAGCGTGAGTTCAGCATTGGTGATTGGGTCTTTCTTCATCTCCAGCCTTATTGCCAAATCCTATTCAGGTGCGGTCCTCCATGAAGCTCTCACCTCGTTTCTACGGGCCATATAAAGTACTGGAGCGCATTGGTCCAGTCGCCTATCGTCTCGATCTTCCACCAAACTCCAAGATTCATCCGGTCTTCCATGTTTCTTGCCTAAAGAAAAAGTTGGGTGAGCATGTGTTTCCCCAGCATCATTTGCCAGACATTACTTCTACAGGCGATATTCGTGCTCAACCTTCTACCATTTTAGATCGTCGGCTTGTCAAACGTCATAATCGGGTTGCCGTTGACGTTCTCGTCCTGTGGGCTCGCTTGCCACCAGAAGATGCCACGTGGGAACCTTATGAAACATTCCGGGAACGATTTCCTACTTTTGTTGATTCTCAACCTTGAGGGCAAGGTTGTCTTTAAGGGTGGGGGAATGATAGGATTCTTGTGAATCTTCCTGAACTTTCCCAAACCTTCTCCTTGGCTTGGTCCTCACGCTTGGCTTGGTCACTACGTTAATTTCCTTTTAGGGATTATTTTTCTTGCGAATTACGTTTGTCTTTATTATGTTTGATTTGCTGATTTCCTATTTCCATATTTAGCTTGTTTTCTCATCTATAAAAGGATGTAGATGCCGTATGGTTGAATAATCAAGGAAAAATATTACCTTTGCTTGAAGTAACTATTTGAGGCCTAATTCCCTCGAAGCGATCATTATCTTCTCTATTTTCTTATTTTCTCGTCTATTCCTTGATTTCACTTGACAGAATCTCTAGGATCCTATCAGTTTCCTCTATCCTTATAATGAGGCTTCCTTTTCTTCCTCTAGATCTTTTCTTCTCTAAGGGCAGTGATGGGGTGTGGAGTAGTTTTTCTATTATCTAATTGAGATATGATACCTCAAGACACAATTCCTGACCATCTTTGTCCATGTGACAACTTTTAATTTTATTTTTTTTTAATTTTTTTATTTTTTAATTTTTAATTTTTAATTTTTTTTTTAAGAAAAAAATCATAAAGCTAATTAGGGGATCACCTTGACACATGGGTAAGGTAGTTAAAAGTAGTGTCTTGGAGTGGCAAAAGATCATATCTCTATCTAATTTTGACACGACAATCTTTTTTTATTTTTTATTTTTTATTGAGAGAATAATAACTACAAGGATTTTGCGCATATTATGCTCTTTGTGCCCTTTAATGAGAGAATGACGTATCAACGAGAAATACTAAACATAATAAAGTCGAAAACACTACATTTTTCTCCATGGCTTACAAGAATGGCAAAAGGAAAAACAATCCACAGATTTTTCTTCACACTCCGGTTCTGGCCTAGCTCCCTATTCGTGCATCTCTTTCACTTCGTTGAAGCAATATGCAAGTTCTTCAATTTTTATTTTTTTTTCCTTCCTATTTTTATAATGCTTTTTTTTTTTTCTATTCTTGTAATTAAGCCATGAACAGTAGTAATTTATATGTTCGTCTTTATAGTAATTCAAATTTGTTCGAACATGGCATCGGGATGTTTGTTGGCCTGTTCAAAAACCCAGATCTTTGAGAGCCTTTGATTTGTTGGGTCTCATGGCCACTTCACGTGTCATTATTCTTCTGGGTGTGAAAAAACATCCCAATTGTTCTTTGTAGAAACAAGGTTAATGCAAAGAAAAACGTTTTCTTTATTGTCTTTATGGTTGATGAGAAAAATTATGTAATGCATAGTTTGGTCCCATGGCCGGCCACTTTCGGAAACAAGGCTTTATAGCCATTTTCAGCGGAGGAACAACGTAATATGATGCTGCGAACACGCCAAAAGAGATGCATGCATGGGTCGGGCTTGCTACAATTATGTTGACGAAGCTGGTGTGGGACACGGTGAACTTGGATATTTGGCAAGGTTCGTGACACGGGACAAAAGTAAGATTGTTCTGACATAAACTATGAATTGAAGATAGAAAATAATTTAATTAATTAATACTTCAAAATTTGATTCCAAAATAATACAGATATGCCTTTATATAGATAAAGTTTGAGTATTTTCGAAGCAGAATACTTGAAGAAAAAGAGAGAAATAAAAATACAAAACATAATCGTAAACTTGAAGTCAAAGTAAATTTATTGTACAAAAAGTAAAATATCTTATTCTAAAAATAATATTCAAATATTTTGTATGATTCTTTCCATTCATAGGCCGATCTTATTCAAAAAATAATCTTCAAATCTTATGCTTGATCTTCTCCTGCATTAGTCTCACCGGGTTGCAAAGATTTTGTCATCGAATTCAAATCATCTTTGGCTCGATCTTTTGGATGTCCAATCAATTTATTCAATTCTACACTTCTCAACACCAAAGCAACTTAATACCAAAAGAAGGACAACTTGCAACCAATCACAACATGACTCTGAATATTAAATCTGAAGTTACTCGCATGAACTTGAGATGAAATATTCTTTACAAGCTTTTGATTAATTGTCATAAATTCACTATCCGTAAAATTTTTTCAAAATTTTTCAATTCTTTCTTGACCATGAATAATCAAAATTTCTTCCAACATGCTAAAACAAACGTCAAGATTTTCTTTAGGAAAATTTGGCAAAAAATTTTCAATTCCAAGAAAATCAACATAATAATTTTCTGAAGACCCTATTGAGATATTTCACTCTTTGGACTTTCATTAAACCCTATTCGTGCATCTCTTTCACTTCGTTGAAGCAATCTGCAAGTTCTACAATTCTTTTTTTTTTTTCCTTCCTATTTTTATAATGCTTTTGTTTTTTCTATTCTTGTAATTAAGCCATGAACAATAGTAATTTATATGTTCGTCTTTTATAATAGTTTCAAATTTGTTCGAACATGGCATCGGGATCTTTGCTGGCCTGTTCAAAAACTCAGATCTTTGAGAGCCTTTGCTTTGTTGGGTCTCATGGCCACTTCCACGTGTCATCATTTTTCAGGGTGTGAAAAAACAACCCAATTGTTCTTTGTAGAAACAAGGTTAATGTGAAGAAAAAAGCTTTCTTTGTTGTCTTTATGGTTGATGAGAAAAATTATGGAAAGCATAGTTTGGTCCCATGGCTGGCCACTTCCGGAAACAAGGCTTTATAGCCATTTTCAGCGGAGGAACGACGTAATATGAAGTTGCGAACACGCCAAAAGAGATGCACGGGTCGGGCTTGCTGCAATTATGTTAATGAAGTTGGTGTGGGACACGGTGAAGTTGGATTTGGCAAGGATTGTGATGTGGGACAAAACTAAGATTGTTCTGACAGCGTAGGATAGCAACAGAAACTATGAATTGAAGATAGAAAATAACAAATAAGAAAGAAAAAATCCCTAATTTCCTCAAATAAGCAAACAAAGAAATAACTTTGAAAGACTTTAAAATTTAATTGGTACTTCAAAATTTGATTCCAAAATAATACGAATATGCCTTTATATAGGCAAAGTTTGAGTATTTTCGAAGAAGAATACTTGAAGAAAAAGAGAGAAATAAAAATACAAAACATAACAGTAAACTTGGAGATAAAGTAAAATTCTTGTACAAAAAGTAAAATATCTTATTCTAAAAATAATCTTCAAATATTTTGTATAATTCTTTCCATCTATGGGTTGATCTTATTCAAGAAATAATCTTCAAATCTTATGCTTGATTTTATATTGCATTAGTCTCACTGGGTTGCAAAGAATTTGTCATCGAATTCAAATCATCTTTGGCTCGATCTTTTGGATGTCTAATCAATTTATTCCATTCTATGCTTCTCAACACCAAAGCAACTTGATACCAGAAGAAAGACAACTTGCAACCAATCACAACATGACTCTGAATATTAAATCTGAAGTTACTCGCATGAACTTGAGATGAAATAATCTTTACAAGCTCTTGATTGATTGTCATAAATTCACTATCCGTAAAAATTTTCCAAAAATTTTCAATTCTTTCTTGACCATGAATAATCAAAATTTCTTCTAACATGCTAAAACAATAGACAAGATTTTTTTAGGAAACACTACAAAAAAAATTGCAACTGGCCACTTGCAAGTTGCCACGTGTATGGTCCCATACACGTGGCAAACTGTTAGCCACGTGTAATTGCCGACGTGCGGGCATCGTGGTAGATCCAGTTGTTGCGAAATGTGCAATTTGCAACATGGCTGAGCTACCCATGTCGCTACTGTGCCACGTGGCAGTCTGATCATGTCGCTACACGTCAGCCACGTAGTATGACTCCACATGGCACATTAGCCACGTGGCTACAATCGGCAGCGTGGCTCAAATCCACGTGGCCGACTATGGCCACGTGCCGGCATGTGGCATCTACCACGTGGCAAATTGCATGTTTTTTTTTTTTTTTTTTTTTTTTTTTCCAAAAAAAAAAAAAAAAGGTAACCACAATATATATATATATATATATATATATATATATATATATATAAATCCATTTTTCCCCCAAAAAATATTACAAAAATATGAGGACAACATTTGAAATTTACCATAAACACAAAATCAAATTAAGCACATCAATAATTATAAATCCAAAACAATAATAAATTATGTACTAATAAACGTTATTGTTATTAACAAAACAAAGTTACACAAAATATTTACAAATCTGAAGGCCGTCCTTCCTGGGGATCATGAGTTCTCGTACCAGGTGTGTACTCGCCAATAGGCGAATGCTGCGCAAGGGACGGTGTAGCAGGTGATGGTGTCCCAACGGGGGAGTGCTAGTTCAGCTGTCGTCCAATAGGCGACAACGGACCAATCGTTGTCGCATTAACTGCAAGTAATGAAAACATTAAAAAATTAGAGTATATGCATATCAAGTCCATAACATTGACTAAAAATAAGCAGTTTACACAATATTAATCATAACTGCAGATGCACTATTAACAGACGACGTACCACCTTCGTTTGGAGGTGGAGACTGCTGAGCACCAGAGCTCGCATGTGATACTCCTATGGAGGTGAACACAGCCTCGAGGTGTCACATGTGCTGCTCCAAGGCGTCATCCCTCTCGGTCTGAGCCTGTAGCAATGTCTCCATTGTCGCAATCCTGCCCTCATGTATGAAGCAGCCCCGAGATGTACACTGAGATTGTCCTCCCTATGAGCTAGCCCAGTATGAGAAACACGTCCCCCGTATGGGAGTAACGTTCTGCCCAACCTGCCGAACCCTCCCCTCGTATTCAGGCCTCCTCAATGCCTGTTCGTACGCGTCGTTCGGTGCCCAACGCACCGTGTCTTCTGACACGCTCTGAGTAGCGGCATGATCACTCGATAAACTCTGTGTCATCCTCTCCTGCATGTCGTCAATATAAAATACACATGTAGTCAATATATACTTTATTACACGCATAACTTAGAAATATTAGTAAAATAACATAATTTGTAGCATACGTATAGGACCCGTGTACATTCGTTCGGGTGAGTACCATCCTTCCTAGTGTGCGTCTTCACGAATGACTCCGCTCGAGTGGGGGCCATGCCAGAAGTAGTTGCCTGCCGCCATCCAAATGAAATAAATAACAAACAGTAATATTAATTTAGTGTAAAAAAAACAATTAGATACAAATATTATAACATCTACATGTATTTGTTCATACCTCATTATGATTAAATCTGGCATAGCTTTTGGATCCCAAGCAATGGGGGTGGTCGTTCTGCTCCCACATCCGCTTCATTCGTTCATAGGTTGCCTACGCAGTGAACATTTTGTAATATTTAAGCATTGACACGCTTAAAAGAGACATAAAATTAATTATATATATATATATATTGAAAATACACATAATAGTAATACAATCAAAGATCTACATACCCTTTTTCGCTCAGTACACCAATCCCTCAGCAGGTGCTCCACATCTGTTTTGTCATACTTCTCAAAAACTTTGTCTGGCACTCTTACACGTATACTTTTGGGCATGTCACTGTCTCGAATATGTAGCTCTTTTTTAAATGAATGCTTCCACGAACAGTGCTTACGTCCAATATCAACCCACGCTTCATGTTGTGCCTTGTGCTAATCTACAGATACGGGGAGATAAAACTCCTTCTGCACATGCAATTTAAACATTAATTTTATAAGTTCAACAAAAACATAACCCTAAGTTTTTAAAAATAAATAAATAAATTAGTTTCAATACCAATGTGTATTGAAACATCTTTCATAAACATACTATCAGCGCGTCCCATATAGCCTTCTTAATGTGCTCATCTACCCTCGCCCATTTGTCCCGCATATGTATGTGGGACCCGCTCCTCACAAGCATTCCTGTAGCACACCTAAAATGATTACAGGCTCATCCTACGGGACTGTGTTGCAGCACAATGCTGCAACACAATCTTTTTCCCTCTCGGGAGCACCCAATTCCTCTCCGGGTCACTGATCACCTCATAGTAGATGCTCTCGTCTGGATTGTACCCTAACCAAAGAAGATAAAATATTTAATTTAATATACTAAAATAATAAATTGTGTGAATACATGAAATATTATTATGTTCTAAAGTCATAATTTGTAAAGTTTGCTTTTTGGCTTCTTAGATTTTACATCAATGCAGTTTTGACTGCAGAAACTAGAGGAGCACTTTGAAATATAAACCAAAAGATACTTTTATTACCTTATATTTTCTTTCTTTAGTTGATACTATTCTTAATTCCAAGTCCACTCTAAATTGTGAAAAACCAGTCTTAATCTATGTTCAATTTTTAATAGGATGAATGAGAATTTTGACACAATAGAAATGGAGAAAATACTGTAAGTTTTCGGTCTTATTGTGGTTGTTGTAATGAGGCACCATAATGGCAAGAAGTTTTGATGATTTTCTATGATTTATCATGCAACAGAGATGGAATGTATGTTCGTGTTAATGGACACTTGAAGAGCTTTAAAGGTGTCAAGCAATTAGTTGCCTTCTCTGTCAGGTATTGTTATAAAAAAAATTTCGTATCTGATCAATTAGGTCATGTGTGAAAGGACGTTTATTCTCAAATGTTTGCTGTATATCTTGTTCTTGTTCTCTGGTAATGTGCTGCATAATCTTCGTCCCTTGGATCTAGTGACAAGTTATACCAGTTTGAGTCGGTTGATCCATTTAATCAAAAGCTATATATGCATTATCTACCGCTTGTATCTTTATATGTACTTACCAAAAAAAAAAGCGTGTTTAAAGGGGAACAAGGAAAAAACTGTTTGTATTCTATCTATATTACAAACCTTTGCAGAAACTGTTGTTATAGACTTGAAAAATGAAATATTCAATCTTTTCTTTTGGTCAGTGTGGGAAGTGGCGTCAGTAGAGAAGCAAGCATAAAGACTAAAAGTTTGGGAATTTGAGATGTAGCATTGTAGCTCAAAGTTAGTTTAGGGTACCTTTAGGGAAGCTGTTGGAGGTTATTTTTTTGGGAGTTTTCGCTACATTTAGGGAAGAGAAGGGGGTTTAAGGAAGCTACTAGGAGTGTTATTAGTGTTGAGATCAATCTCAAGCATTTGTCTCACGTTGCCAAGGAAGGAGTAAGGATGTTTTTTTTTAGTAAGTACCTAAGTTACCTTTAGAGTTAGCTTATTGCTTTTGAGGGTTTTCATGGCTTGGGGGTCTTCATAGGCATATTTTTTAGAAAAACATAACAGGTGATATCACATGTAATTCAAGATAACTTAGGTAAAAATCTATTTACCGAACTGGGACTAAAAAGCCAGAGATATAGGCCTTCCCCACTCATCGATGAATCAAAGAAATTAGAGCTATCTACCTACCATGTAGGTTTAGACAAGACCATTGCTTGAATTACATGTGATATTTTGTCATGACTACACATGGCTAGAAGGTCTTCATAGGCTTATGTTTTCTATTCATGTTTATAAATCCAATTGCTGAGATAAATTTAGAGGGGATTATTTCAAAAACTTCTTGTGGCTAATGATGATAGCCTTGTGTTATTAAAAGTTTAAGTTTCTTTTAAAAGAAGTTCAATAGTCTTCGGGATCAGATATATTTTTTCCTCAAATGAAATCTTGAAATATTGATTACCTCATAGATTTCATAGAAATCCAAAATTTTGATCTTCCCGGAGAAGTTAAACTGTCATTTCTTTAATGGATTTGAGGAATTTCAATTTATTCTTTGAATTTTAATGACAGTTGTTAAGCTTGATTTCTTTTTTAATTTTTGGTTAAGCTTTTGAAGGACACGTTTGGTGCTTTCTACTATGAACTTTCTTTTTTCTCATACAGACGAGAACATGGTTTTTGTAATTTGACTAACATATGATTCACAACTTGATGAGATTAGTTGAGATGAATCTAAGTTTGAAAAACTGATCAGCTTTAACGCAATATACTTCTCTCTAGTATGTGCAATTTTGTTTTTTTTGGAAGTAGATAGATTAACCATCTCATGAATTTTGTTGTCTTTCAGGCCTGTGACAAACTTCGATGAGGTTGCCTTCCATTTTGTTGATTGCATACATAACCACTTGCAATCTAAATCACAGGTACTGGTAGTTGTGCTCTAATTGATGCCACTTGTGGTTGTATGCATCATGCACTTGCTCATACATTATTATTTATTGGTGATTCAGTTGTTTCACTATCCATAAAAGGTGATAGGAATAGTTACTTCACTCTATCCCCTTAATTTTATAGAATGTGTGATTTTGAGTCTTAACCTGAAATAGACTCAAATAAAATTAGTATTTTTTTTTTGGCAAAGAAGAGGAACATGAGAGGTTGCTAGCTGTCCAAACTTCACGATGCTCTCTATTAGGCTACCAGCTGGAGGATGTTTAAGAAGGCTTGTTCATGAGTATTTTGTCCGATTAAGTCAAATCATGTTCATAACAATAGCTCCAAACAAGAGAAAAGAGTGAGTTTCATCGGGACTAATTTTTAAAGATGGAGTAGGGTTAAGAATTATCCTGCTCTAATTTAAGATTGGGTTAGCAGTGAAATGCTGAATATTTGAGGCCAATGGTATTCACATTACAGGACCTGGGAGAAGTGATAGTTTGGGAAGGGCTGCTCATGAGTTTCAATTTTAAAATTGCAAAGGGGGCAAGTGATCACATCCTTATCCGAGAAGGGAATGAAGCTGGTTAATTACTTGGATATGACAGGATGAATTTTCCATGAGATTTTTCACAAAAATAGCTTCAGTTTGTCTTGGATTTTGGCTATCTAGAAGGCTTTCCAATAATTGTTCTCCAAGGGGCTATGGGAAGCAAATAAATTTTGTTAATCTAACTTGTAGGCAAATTTAACTGTAAAGGTATTTTTTTTTTCTTCGGAAGTCAAGTTAGAGTGTCTTTAGAAAAGTGAATGTTGAGGATGCTTTTGGTTGATTCTCTATTGAAATGTTGCCTGATTTTTTCTTCGTCCCACTGTCTTGGATTAGATTTTATTAAGTCTACTACCTGAAAAGATTGAAAAACAAGTATAGAAAACAGTTTATTGCTCGATGACATTAACATTGTACATAGGTCCTTATATACAAAGGTCTTGCCTGATAAACAAGGAAAGTAAATAACTTGATTACAGAGAAAATTTGATTGACAGTATTGTCTTCTATACAAGTTGACTATATATTTCCTTAAGAATCAAATTCGTGATGGTCACGGCTTTCTGCTGCAAGACTTTTCCTTAATTAGCTGCATATAGAGGAGTTATGACAGCCTTTGATTTTCCTTTTCTGCATGGGAGCAGCAGCTGCGCAATCTTGAGCTGTGATTGTGGACTGTGATCTGCATGCACATCATGAGCTAGGGTTTCCTTTTTGGTTTGTGAAACAGCTAGGCAATCACAGATTGATACATCATAATCTGTGATTGCATGATTGTTTGGGATGCGGCTGGATTACCATGTTGGCTTGCACACACGTGGCTGTGTCTCTTGGCTTGGACTCCCCTTCACTGCCACGTTGAGGTATTGTGGCAGCATCTCCTGGCTTGGCTTGTGACTCAGTAATGCTGAGTTGTCTAGGAATAGAGTCTACACTAACACTACCCAGTGGATGGTCTTTTAGGTTGTCTTCTTTCTTGGGTCTAGGTTTGAGATCTTTGGGATCCAAGAGTCATCTCAAAAATTAACAGATATACCATTACTAATCATGTATTAACAACTTTTTGCCAAAAGATTCTTGGTTTTTTGATTGCCCATTCAAATCCATGATGCACTTCTAGTCAATTGGGTTTTTCTAAAATGGGCGTTCTTGTGGTATTTTCCTTCTACCGCTTAGATGCATATGTGATTAGAGGTTTGTTGGCTTTTCCATGCCAATTTTGCAATTTGTGCCTTGTTGATATTGTATCACTCCAGAAAGTTAGTCCTATATTAGGAAGATGAATTGCTCACATTTTAAGTAGGTAGATTATAAATGTATTCATAGGTGCTAAGTCCATATTATATGAAATTGAGTTTTATAAGTAATTCTAGGAAGCTCCAATTACTTGACTAGTTTTTTTTAGTTACTTGACTAGTTTTTTTAGTTATAAATGGTATTAAAACAACCTAGTAACAGCATGTGGCGCTAAAGCATTACATGAAATTGCCTTTGACGAGGATGTTAGGGATTTGAATGTCGGAGATTATATCATCCTAGAAAGTTAGTCCTACAGTGAGAATATGAATTACTCATATTGAGTTGATGGATTATAAAGGTGTTAACGAGTGTTAAGTCTCACATTTGTTCCTTTGAGGATGGGCTTTAAAAGTGATTATAGAAAGCTCAAATTGCAACTTGACTAATTTTTTTGGAGTGATAACATAAATGTGGCTAGCATTTTTCCTGAGTCATTAAAGGTATATATTGTGCGTTCTTTTGATTGAAAGGCTGCTTGTTTCCTTTAGAGTATAGATAGAATGCTAGGCTTTTGGGGTATAATTTGCTCTTATCTTTGCTGAATTCTCTCCAAAAGTTCTCATCATAGCATTTGAGGAACTATGAAGAGATTTGAAGGAGTTAATGTAACGCCCCGCCTTTTACAAAAAGGGGTAAGTGAAAATTTCGATTTTCACGTGACATTACGACATCATCAGAGTTATAAATTGGCAGCGGAATATATATTTTTTTTTATCCAACAGACTTGGAAAGAAATAACACATCAGAGCTTCTAACTGAAATACCTCAAAATAGATATATAAAGTGTAACTGAATAATTACACATAAGATAGTATTTGTGCCATACAAGGCACATATAATTTACAAGCCAAAATAACTAGAGTATAGTTAATACACACCAACAGAAATATAAATATCATTCTCAAGATAATATAATAAAGGACTGGAACACAGCAGTCCACAAAATGGAGGCATCCCAACCTCAAACACTGCTATCAAGATCACCTAAAGGTCTGGACAATCCTGATACTCATCTTCTTCATAACCTGTATTAATATATAACACAGAGAGAAACAATAATACAAAAATACCTAGTGAGTCCACTGTTTTCAATAATATGATGATTACTGATTTAATTAACAATATACGATGCAATGATATGATGTAATGACAGTTTTATATGCACAGTCTTATTTATTTTCTTCTTGCACTCCTCTCATACCAGGGCCATTAAATCCCTGTTCGTTTAAGCGGCTAATTATTGGAGCACAGACTCCCTTACCATGTTTTCTTAGCTTTTCCGCACTAGTAGTCAAAGTAGCATACTTAGTACATTGGTCATCCCGACAACCAAGTACATTGACCATCCCGACAGTCAATTAAGTAGCCATAACTTGCCTAGCACATTGACCATCCCAACAGCCAACTTGTACTTATTATTGTTTTTCGCACAGGCGGTATGCCTGTCCATTGGTCATCCCAACAACCAACTTGTTATTAACCCTGCATCAGAATTATTAACAGTATGCAATATACTATTCCTATGCATATAATTAAATAAAGCAGAAATCACAACATTATAGAAAACAACCACGTATGATCCTCAGTGAGTAAGAATACTCACAGTTCTTTCCTGCTTCAGAAAGTATTCACAGAAATGATAACTGCATAATTATATACATGCAATAATAAATTAGTATAAAATACTAAGAGCTTATTTTGACACTTTCATCACTTTCGACTTTTAACCCGCTTAGCCCAATTCTTAATATTGCTTAGATATTAAATCGGCATAAAATAGGTTAATTATATTACCACATATTTTATGCGGACATTATTACGGCATTTATTAATTAATATCTATAATACCCTTTAAGTAAAACGGCATTATAAAAGCTTATCTATTTTTACACCAAATCAACATAGTGCCTCCATTAATATAGTTAATGGGTTTTATATTTTAAAAGTACACAAGCGGTACAATATTAATAATCCTTATTTTAATCTTATAAATTTTGGGTGGAATAACGGCATTAGTGTTACTAATGCCTAAAAAAACTTTTAGAATTTTGGAAGGCATAACGCTTTTGTAAAATATTACTTTTTACTCGGGCATCACAATGACGTGATTTATTGATTAAATACGCCATTTGGAATACCCTGTTAAAACATAATTTAAAACATTAGATACTTAAAATAATAAGTATAGTAAAATCACAAAGTATTTAAAATAAAATTAATAACTTAAAAATTACATAAAATAAATCAAAGCATTTAATTAAAAACTTACCAAATATTCATTCTTATATATATATATACAAAAGAATTAAACTAAAAAGGGTAGATGATGAAAAAGAGAAGTGGTCCATTTCCTTTTATCTTATTTATCTATTAAGTTGACTAACCAAAATAAAAGGAGGACTTACGTGGGAAAGAAAAGGAGATGGGTCCATTTAGAATTGTTCTTTACTTCCTTTTTGTTCTCTTTTCTTTGCTTTTCCCAAAAGACTAAACAAACAAAAGGAGAGAATGCGCAAGAGAGAGAGAGAGCTGCTGGAACTAGAGAGAAAAGAGGTCTCCAATTCTGTCTTGATGCAACCAGAATACAAAGAAGAAGAAGAAGGACAGTTTCTGCAGAAAACAAGAACAGAAAAGTGAAGAGAAGGACTTCACTTCTTTGCTGAATTTTCTTCTTTCTTGTTAATGCAACTGGCCAGGAGACGTGAGGGAGAGTTTCGGGTTTGTCACTTCAAGAGAGAGAAGAATGACTTGAAGGAAGGGGAGAGCTGCTGCATTAAAATCCACAGAGAACAAGAGAGGAACAGAGTTCCTGCTAGAAAAATGGAGAGAAACCGAGAATGAAGAAGAGAGAAAGCTGTGCGTGAAATGAAGGGAGGTGCTGCACTCTTCTTATACACGCATGGAACGGTGGAGATTGCTTGAAGCTGGAATTGATCTAATGGCTAGGAGTCATGCTTGGGCAGCAAGTTGATGTGCTAGAGGAGATGAATCACGTGGTGGAAGAAGGTTCTCAACTTGGTAATAAATATATCTTATCTACAACAAACTAACATTGAGTTTCAACTAAGTTTCTGACTTAGTTTGCTGGCCGGTTCACTTGTGATTACTAGAAGTTGGGTATTAACGTGAAGGCTGGGTATCTTCAACGTGGGCTGGATTAGGGGCTGGGTTCTTGGAGAATTAAAATGGCCCATTAATAACATAATTGAATTTTCGTTCTATTCAAAGGTACAATTTTTTGTGGATGTTTTCGGGTACTAAATGGAGTCCAAAAATTATGAAATTCGGATGGTAGTTAGAGGACTTCGAGATGAGCGTTCTGGCTTTTGAATCGACCAAAATGGAGTTCGTTTGATCATGTTTCCGTTATTCCAAAGTTTAAGGTCCGTTTGAGTTTTTATCAAATTAAAACTATAAATGCTTCTAAATGAATATTTTATTTCATAAATATTCATATATATATTCTTTTACCTTATTGTTAGGTTTTAAACATATTTTAAGATATTTTATTTAATATCTTAAAATACAGGGCATTACATCCCTCCCCCCTTAACAGAATTTCGTCCCCGAAATTCGTAAACGTTATATCGCATAAAGTTTATATTAAGGGAAGATTTAGATTACTAATGTTTATATCTAGCAATACAAATATCAAGAGTAACATTTTAATTACTAGTGTATTTTATCTTATCCTCTATTGTTGAAATTATATCTACTATTCCTAGGAGATAATTTTACTACTGAGCTTAAAGTCTCGATTTCAATATGGGTTATTCCTACTTATCAAAAAGGGTATAAGAAAATAATGTTTTGTCTAGGTATAAAATTTTATATAGTACCATGATCTATTTTATTGCTCCGTCGTAGTACTATTTTAACGATTGCGTACCATTAGAAATTTCACATGATCGGCGCAAGTGAATGAATGCGAAAGTCCTAAATCATAAATAGTAAGCCAAATGCTATCTATTTAAAGAATGTTACCTGCCGCCGCATTTGTATATTCCTCATCTTCTTCAGCACCACCAGGGATAAGTGAATATACTCGTGCTTGGGCAGGATACTGTTGTCGAGATTCGCCTCCTTGCGGCTTTGATCCTTTAGCAGTGTTCATGGGACAATACTTCTGAAAATGACCAGTCTTACCACACTGGAAGCAAGTAGGTCCTGTCATCTTACACTCTCCCTCATGCAGTTTTCCACACCTGTTACAAGGTGGTCTTTGATTTCCTAGTGCGGGCGGATAACTTTTGCCAACAACTGGCCTGGAATCATTCTCTGTTGCTGGTCTCTTTTCTGAATACGATGTTTGCTGCTTTAATCGTCTTTTCAGATCGTAGGCTGCTGCGGATTCGCGAATTCCTCTCTCTGCAAGAGACGCTACTTCCACTAACCTGGCGTAGTCTTTAATCTCGAGGCATATAACTCGTTCTTTGATTCGTGGATTGAGACCGTTCTCGAAACGTTCAGCCTTTGATTCTTCATCTGGAACGAGGTTGGCTGCAAACCTGGCTAATTCCATAAATCTAGCAGAATATTGTTCTACAGTCATATTACCTTGAACAAGATTTTGGAATTCTATTGCTCGCAATTGCCTCTGAGCTCTAGGGAAAAAGCGCCTGTTGTATTCTATTTTGAACATCTCCCAAGTGATCACCGTTTCTTCCCCAAGTAGCACCTTCCTCGCATTCCACCATCTCCCAGCTTCACCTGTCAGCTGCAATGCGAGATACTGAACTTTCTGCTCGTCAGTACAGCCGAGAGTAGTGTACAATGCATCTATGTCTGTGAGCCATGCTTCTGCGGCATTCGGTCCTTCAGTTCCTTCAAAAGTTTGAAAATGGAAACTAGCAAAATCACGCAACGAACAACCTATGGGTTCAGCTCGTTCGTTAGGACGTGGAATTCGTGATATTGCTTCGATAAGGTGTCTAGTGGCATCAGTTATAAATTGTATTAAGGCCGGGTGTATTCCATCATTATATGGTGGCAATGGAGGCGGAGGTGGTAGCTCTTCCTCATTATTTTCTTCGGGACGCGGGTCTTGGTTAAAGTCGCAGAGAGGACGGCGTCGAGGAGGCATGATTCTATATTTAAAGGAACAGTCATTCCACGTTTTGTAAAATAAAAATCAATGACTATGTGACATTTAAAATCGACCAATAATACCAATAAACTAATCATTTTATAATCAATCACTAACAAAGATTTCATAAATAAATCATATTGCAAACAATTATGACACTTAAAATCACTCGAGTAAATAATCATTATAAACAATAAAATTTAACTACACAAATGCATATACTCAATGAAGCACGTTAAAAGATTTTTACTCTTACTCTAACTCATGAAATTCCACTTAATATATATATACACACACACACATACAAAAAATATTTTTATTTTCCTATAGCTCTGTGTATTTCCGTCCTATGCTAAGGTCAAGTCTAAGGTCCACAGAGCAAACCGCTCTGATACCACTCTGTAACGCCCCGCCTTTTACAAAAAGGGGTAAGTGAAAATTTCGATTTTCACGTGACATTACGACATCATCAGAGTTATAAATTGGCAGCGGAATATATTTTTTTTTTTATCCAACAGACTTGAAAAGAAATAACACATCAGAGCTTCTAACTGAAATACCTCAAAATAGATATATAAAGTATAACTGAATAATTACACATAAGATAGTATTTGTGCCATACAAGGCACATATAATTTACAAGCCAAAATAACTAGAGTATAGTTAATACACACCAACAGAAATATAAATATCATTCTCAAGATAATATAATAAAGGACTGGAACACAGCAGTCCACAAAATGGAGGCATCCCAACCTCAAACACTGCTATCAAGATCACCTAAAGGTCTGGACAATCCTGATACTCATCTTCTTCATAACCTGTATTAATATATAACACAGAGAGAAACAATAATACAAAAATACCTAGTGAGTCCACTGTTTTCAATAATATGATGATTACTGATTTAATTAACAATATACGATGCAATGATATGATGTAATGACAGTTTTATATGCACAGTCTTATTTATTTTCTTCTTGCACTCCTCTCATACCAGGGCCATTAAATCCCTGTTCGTTTAAGCGGCTAATTATTGGAGCACAGACTCCCTTACCATGTTTTCTTAGCTTTTCCGCACTAGTAGTCAAAGTAGCATACTTAGTACATTGGTCATCCCGACAACCAAGTACATTGACCATCCCGACAGTCAATTAAGTAGCCATAACTTGCCTAGCACATTGACCATCCCAACAGCCAACTTGTACTTATTATTGTTTTTCGCACAGGCGGTATGCCTGTCCATTGGTCATCCCAACAACCAACTTGTTATTAACCCTGCATCAGAATTATTAACAGTATGCAATATACTATTCCTATGCATATAATTAAATAAAGCAGAAATCACAACATTATAGAAAACAACCACGTATGATCCTCAGTGAGTAAGAATACTCACAGTTCTTTCCTGCTTCAGAAAGTATTCACAGAAATGATAATTGCATAATTATATACATGCAATAATAAATTAGTATAAAATACTAAGAGTTTATTTTGACACTTTCATCACTTTCGACTTTTAACCCGCTTAGCCCAATTCTTAATATCGCTTAGATATTAAATCGGCATAAAATAGGTTAATTATATTACCACATATTTTATGCGGACATTATTACGGCATTTATTAATTAATATCTATAATACCCTTTAAGTAAAACGGCATTATAAAAGCTTATCTATTTTTACACCAAATCAACATAGTGCCTCCATTAATATAGTTAATGGGTTTTATATTTTAAAAGTACACAAGCGGTACAATATTAATAATCCTTATTTTAATCTTATAAATTTTGGGTGAAATAACGGCATTAGTGTTACTAATGCCTAAAAATACTTTTAGAATTTTGGAAGGCATAACGCTTTTGTAAAATATTACTTTTTACTCGGGCATCACAATGACGTGATTTATTGATTAAATACGCCATTTGGAATACCCTGTTAAAACATAATTTAAAACATTAGATACTTAAAATAATAAGTATAGTAAAATCACAAAGTATTTAAAATAAAATTAATAACTTAAAAATTACATAAAATAAATCAAAGCATTTAATTAAAAACTTACCAAATATTCATTCTTATATATATATATATATATATATATATATATATATATACAAAAGAATTAAACTAAAAAGGGCAGATGATGAAAAAGAGAAGTGGTCCATTTCCTTTTGTCTTATTTATCTATTAAGTTGACTAACCAAAATAAAAGGAGGACTTACGTGGGAAAGAAAAGGAGATGGGTCCATTTAGAATTGTTCTTTACTTCCTTTTTGTTCTCTTTTCTTTGCTTTTCCCAAAAGACTAAACAGACAAAAGGAGAGAATGCGCAAGAGAGAGAGAGAGCTGCTGGAACTAGAGAGAAAAGAGGTCTCCAATTCTGTCTTGATGCAACCAGAATACAAAGAAGAAGAAGAAGGACAGTTTCTACAGAAAACAAGAACAGAAAAGTGAAGAGAAGGACTTCACTTCTTTGCTGAATTTTCTTCTTTCTTGTTAATGCAACTGGCCAGGAGACGTGAGGGAGAGTTTCGGGTTTGTCACTTCAAGAGAGAGAAGAATGACTTGAAGGAAGGGGAGAGCTGCTGCATTAAAATCCACAGAGAACAAGAGAGGAACAGAGTTCCTGCTAGAAAAATGGAGAGAAACCGAGAATGAAGAAGAGAGAAAGCTGTGCGTGAAATGAAGGGAGGTGCTGCACTCTTCTTATACACGCATGGAACGGTGGAGATTGCTTGAAGCTGGAATTGATCTAATGGCTAGGAGTCATGCTTGGGCAGCAAGTTGATGTGCTAGAGGAGATGAATCACGTGGTGGAAGAAGGTTCTCAACTTGGTAATAAATATATCTTATCTACAACAAACTAACATTGAGTTTCAACTAAGTTTCTAACTTAGTTTACTGGCCGGTTCACTTGTGATTACTAGAAGTTGGGTATTAACGTTAAGGCTGGGTATCTTCAACGTGGGCTGGGCTGGGTTGCAACGTGGGCTGGATTAGGGGCTGGGTTCTTGGAGAATTAAAATGGCCCATTAATAACATAATTGAATTTTCGTTCTATTCAGAGGTACAATATTTTGTGGATGTTTTCGGGTACTAAATGGAGTCCAAAAATTATGAAATTCGGAGGGTAGTTAGAGGACTTCGAGATGAGCGTTCTGGCTTTTGAATCGACCAAAATGGAGTTCGTTTGATCATGTTTCCGTTATTCCAAAGTTTAAAGTCCGTTTGAGTTTTTATCAAATTAAAACTATAAATGCTTCTAAATGAATATTTTATTTCATAAATATTCATATATATATTCTTTTACCTTATTGTTAGGTTTTAAACATATTTTAAGATATTTTATTTAATATCTTAAAATACAGGGCATTACAGTTAAGCGGACATTTGATAAATGGGAAGAACGGTCGCAATTGATTTGATTAGAGTTCTCTTGGTTTGGGGTTGGAGTTTGGTGTTCCATCCAACTATTTTTATTTTTATTTTGTGGACCTTCTCCTTGAATATACACGCAAAATTTAAATAGAGCTCTGTTGTTTAGAGTCTAACCGTTAGTTCAAAAGCTCTAGGATTGTTGGATACGGATTTGGTTAGTTCATGTGAATGCTCTTGACCCCTATGATCATAACATTTTACTACATTTCTGAATTCGATGTTCACCACGGCCCTCTCTATTGGCCTGACTTGATGATAGCTCTCTTTGTTGGCGGCTTTATTCACATATCAATATTCAATGACTTAATACTATGCCCATACGTAATATCAAGATATTTTAATCTAGCCTATACGTTGCCTTCTCCATGGCTCGAACCCGTGACGTAATGCATGCTTTGATACCAATTGTTAAGGGTCAAACCATTCATCCAGAAGCCTTAGACATTATTGGATATTGTTTTGGTTAAACCCTTAACTCTTACAATCATAACATTTTACTTGGAATTTGGGTATTTGTACGGTAAAATGATTATTTGAAGTGGCTTCAACTTGGGGCACACCAAAATTGAGGGAGTGATTAGTGTAATACTATAGATATTCATTCATTCTCTTAAAGATATATGTATGATGTATATATGTTGTGTTTCTTTATTTATTGAGTATATTGTGTTTTGGCTGAAGTTGCAAGGAGTTACCCCGACCCAGCCTCAGTCAGGGGATATATCCTTGAGCATTCCTGTGAAGAATGAATCAAGTGAATCAAGTGGATATCAGACAGCCCCATCTAGTCAAGTATGATATGACTTGCAGATCTTTTTTAACGTTTTTTTTTTTTTTTTTTTTTCCATGTGTATTGTTTGGAATAAGATTTTAATTTTCTATTTTGTAGTTATCTGGGCAATTTAGCAGTGATGGGCTCAAGAGCTGTGATCAATTGGTCCTTGACTATCTGCAGCAGCCTTCAAGCATGTGAGTGATCAAAATATGCAGCTTTTCTTATATCCTATTTTTCTCTGCTTCTGTTGCCTGATTTTACATAAGATGGCTTAGTGCAGTACTGTATCTCTTCCAGGCAAAGTGGTTTCGCCTATTCGAAATATACTTGTTTGCTATGGGGTTTTATGATTTATCTCGCTTTGCATTATAACGTTAGTATATTAGCTCTTTTTTTCTTTTTCTTTTTCTTTTTTTGGGAAAAAGATTTTCTCCCTGCAGCTAGCACTATATTTTTTTTTTTTTAATGAGTAATGTTATACACCAACCCCATATCTCTCTCCCATCTTCCTAAAGTCTATGTGGCATGATTTTAACCTCTTGTTCTACTAGAGTCACTTTTGTACTCGTGTAACTTTTATGTTTACCAATAATGTTTTATTCTCATTATTCTCTTTTGAGTAATGCTACTCTTTACATTCATTTATCATATATGATGTATTTTAAGTGGTTAACATAAAAAGTCACTTAAAACAAGTTAAGAGAATCGGTGTGAAAGGAATGTAATAAATATGTTACTTTTTCTGAGTTATACCTTATTGCCAATTCTGCTTGAAGTTTTTTGCTGTTGAATGCAGTGGACAGGAAAAGGGGATACACAGGGATGAACTTTCACGGCAGCTAAAACTTCCTGTGGATAAGATTATGTAATCTCTCTCCCCCTCTTACATTCAGTGTGTGTCACTTATTGGATGAATATATATGTAACACACAAATATATATATATATATATATATATATATATATATATATATATATATATATATCTATATTTCTGTTGTTTTCTATTCCAGGGAATCAATTAGGGCTCTTGAGGAGGAGGGTTTGATATACTCCACTATTGATGAGTTTCACTACAAGTCAACCACATGTGGTTGATATTCTTGAGGTTTGAACTTGCGCTAGGGTTGGGTGTGAACGCCGTTGCTGTTTTATTTTTCTAGTCTTGTCTGGTCTGGAGTGTGTACATATCTAATTAATTAGATGCTTTTATTGGGTGTTCTTTCCAATGATCATCCCATTCTCGGTTCTGACACCCATTGCAAATTGAAACTTCTCTTATTGCTAGTCTTATTTAATTTTTTTTTTGGGGTTGGCAGCTTTTTTCGTAATTAAATCTAAATGGGTCTTGTGTCAATATTAACTCTTAACGGGTTGACCCGTGAGTCCATCTAACACGAATTGCTAGCCTAGTTCAACCTCAATTTCAGATACTAGTTCAGTGTTTCGTAAACGTATTTAAATTTAATAACTTAAAAAAAACAATTAATTAAAAAACAAATGAAAAATAGTCTAGCTAGTGGACTGCTCTAAAACAGGCAAAACTGTTAACCATTTCTGAGCCCTTCTACACATTCTCCACTCATCTCCCCTCATCACCATTTTATAATAAAAAAATTATTTTTTATTAAAAAGTTGTCTCTGATGTCACATCAGAGATAACCTTTTAATAAAAATCACTTTTTTAAAAGAAAAGATGATAATGAAGGGGGGATGAGTGGTGCATCTTTAGCATTTCCCACCATTTCTCTTTAATTAAATTGGTCAAATTTTTTAATTTTGACACGATCTATTTAAATAAGCAGGTAATACAACATGATTCGCATAACTTATTATGTTGGGTTGATTCAACATGATCTAACCCAAATAGGTCGTGTTGGGTTGATTCAAACGAAACAAGATTTATTTCATGGTTATGATTTAAAGTTGGTGTATTTAAAAGTATACAATGTATATGATATCACATTTTTTTTTAAAAAAAAAAAAAAAAAAAAAGATGTCTCAACATTGACATCATATACATAATTAGATACACCAACTTTAAACCATGACCAACTAATACTATCCATTTAATTTGAACCGTAGAAGATCATTGTCCGATCAAAATACGATTCTTTTCGACTTGTATATGAATTTAAATTCTGCAGAGACAAATTAAACTAACAATATGCGTTCCAACATGCACTATTCTCTCTCAATATACAATGCTTAAACACTACTTGACTGCTAGATCGATCATTAGCAATTGATAAAATTTAATGATTACATACTACAAACTTGGATTGCTCAGGCGAACCGATTAATAATTGGCCTACACCATTAAACATCCTACCACTTTTTAACCGACATCACTAATCGGCCAACTGCACGGGCATGCATCCACCTTTCCCAATTAATTGCTCATAACAAGTGGTTAGTTGTAGTAGGGTAAGTGGAGACAGTGATTAATCGCCTCCACCTACCCTTAATATATATATAAAAAACAAAAATCTATTAAGAAAACAAAAACTAAAACAAACCTAAATGGTCTAAAAAGCCCCGAAAAGAGACACAAGACACCAAAATAGACCTAATAGACCCATACTTGATAAGTGGGCAGTTATGAGATAAATAACGGCCCGCCTATGGGTGGAGACGAGCGGTGCATCAAAACAACCAACCACTTAGAGCAGTGGTGGAGGCGGTCAGGTTGCAAAAATCGCCTGTCTAGGCAGTGTACACCCCTACTCCAAATAGTTCTAGTAATTACAATAGTGTTGTTAAGCATTACATGCATTTTTAAAAATGCATGAGAATCATAGAGAAGCAACACTATTGGTGTGATTGTGGAGTACTTTTAACCTTCTACTCTTTTAGGGTTTTGTTTTTTAATTGTATGAAAAAAAAAAATTAATTAAATTTATATTTTATACGGGTTATGCGAGTAAGCTATGGCTTAAGTGAGTTGACTCAATTTGGGGGTGGTCGAACCACTTCGAAGGGCCTTGGGAGTGGTTTGGGCACTCTCAAACTGGCCCTGGAGGTGACTCAGTCACTTTTATTGGCCAAAGTTTTTTTGATGACAGATGGACATTGGTACTATTTGGGTATATCATAAGCGAAATACGACCTGTAATCAAAAATAAAACCGACATATAATAAAAAAAATATATATATATTTAACTCTAAATTAAATCCCTCTCGACTCTCATGATTTGTACTCAAAATTTTATTGGTAGAGGAAAAACATAATGAGGTTAGACTGATTGATTATTTTAATGGTAAGGTTTTAGGAAGCATATAAATAAGGTAACCTGACTATTTGTACAATATTCCGGCCAACCTGATTTCTCTGTGTAATGTTCTTTTAAATAACATCGCGTTGCATTTGTCAAATACGACAATATATAAATAAACTTTATCAGATGTACGTGTCAGTTGTCACATGTGGTATCAGTTAATTTCGTTTGTATGTTGTATGTTTTTTTTCGTGATGTTTAGTTATATTTTTATGATAATCAGCCTCGGGCCCCAGTTCTGATTTTAAAAAATTATGATTTATGAGACACCAATGTGGGTCATTGCTGATCCAAAAGGTCATAGTAGCGTACGTTGTTACCGGATCCAGAAGAAAATAATACTCTGCTCGTGTCAGCAATAAGAAAGGCAGAATTCAGAATTGCACAGAGCCCATAGGGCGAACACTGTAGAGAGCACGCTTGTTAACGTGACCATGTTTTCTCGAACTTCACGCCTTCAACGTCTCTGACCTTTTTTGGGATTCCCGATCGAAAAGCATTCATGTCGTTACGTTATAGTACTACTCCCTTGGGCCGAAGATATCAAGGACGACCTAAAAGTCGCTAAAATCATCTTTCTTTTTTTGTGAACCCTAGCAGAGAATATGAGAATTGATTCCCGTACAACACTTTTACAACAAGTGTACAACAGCCCTCTCACATGGGGTGGGCCCTACAGTGTGTAGGGCTCACCCCATGTGAGAGGGTTGTTGTACACTTGTTGTAAAAGTGATGTATTTCTATCATTTTTCCTTAGAAAAAGTTGGTTGAAATGTTCGCTTGGGAGGAGAGAAAAACAAATCAACTAATTAAAAAAGGAACGACAGATGTGTTTTGATACAGAGTGTTTTGACCCCAAGTCCCAAGACAATCTACTAGCTATGAGTGAATAAGTGATATGTAACAGTAAATATTCACTACAAAAAAACCGGACATTACTAACGTGCAGAAACTATCACGTTACTGAACTTACTAATGTCAAATAACATATACACGTTACAATATATTTTAGTGGCGTGCAAAAATTAGCACAATACTGTATAGTAACGCATAATTCATCCACGTTACAATATAGTAACGTGATAAACAATATTCGTTACTATTTAGTAACTTGTAAACATTTGCTTGTTACTAAAATGTATTTCGGATTTATTTTTTTTAACAGTTTATATAAATTCCAAATTATACTAACGTGGTGTAGTATGCACGTTAGAAGATTAGTAATGTGAGAATCTTACACGTTCCAATTATTGTAACGCCTAGGTTTTCCACGTTGCTATATAATGTGGGAAAATTTGCACGTTATATATAGTAACGTGCGTCACATTTGGTCGTAACTATAATTGTAACTTGTAAATTTGCACGTTACCATAATTGTGGCGTGCAAATTTGCAGGTTACCATAATTGTAACGTGCAAATTTGTACGTTACCATAATTGGAACATGCTTTCTTTACCCGTTGATATATAGTAACCTGTAAGTACAACGTATTTTAATTGTTAAAGTGCATAGGATCGGTATATAAGATATAATTGGGTAAGTTTAATGTCCAAGTGCGTAAGATCAATCGGTATACAACGTATAATGTCTAAGTACAATGTCCAAGTGCATAGGATTGGTACAGAAGGTATAATGTGTAACTATAATGTCCAAGTACATAGAATAGGCAATGAAGCTTCATCAGCAGAGGGAACACGTGCGAGAAGCAGCCAATTTGCACGTTACGTACTATACAGTTTGAAGGACTTGCTTGTACGAGTTGAGAATCAGTTGTCCAGTTGTGAGGTCAAGACTAACCCTAGAGGCTTGTGTACATGGGAGGGATTTATGGGATATGTTGGACTCCCAAAATAGTTTGCCGGCTCTATCTTGGGAATCAGAAGAGGCAATGAAGCTTCATCAGCAGAGGGAACACGTGCGAGAAGCAGCCAATTTGCACGTTACTATACAGTTTGAAGGACTTGCTTGTATGAATTGAGAATCAGTTGTCCAGTTGTGAGGTTGAGACTAACCCTAGAGGCTCGTGTACATGGGAGGGATTTATTGGGATATGTTGGACTCCCAAAATAGTTTGCCGGCTCTATCTCGGGAATCAGAAGAGGCAATGAAGCTTCATCAGCAGAGGGAACACGTGCAAAAAGCAGCCAAGACAACCTTATTAACCTTTCTCAATGTAGAATATGACATGATGCTTTATGTTAGGTAGACTATGCCCCTTAGCAATGTTCCAAAAAACCAGATTTTACAAACGTGCATAAATTAACACGCTATTGAACTTAGGGTTAAATACCCTATTGGTACCTGAGTTTTACGTGATTTTAAATTTAGTACCTCAGTTTTGTTTTGTATCATAGGTGGTACCTGAATTAAGGGTAAAAACCCATTTGGTACCTCTGTTAGATTTTCCGTCCGAATTTTAACGGCTCGCCACGTGTCAACCGCGGAGGTTGACACGTGGCACTGCATAAAAAAAAAATTAAAAATTAAAAATTGAAATCTTTAGAAAATGATTAAAAATAATAAAATTTTAAAAAAGAAAATTAAAAAAAGAAAAAAGAAGAGGGGTGGCTGAGCCACCCCCCTTGGCCACCATGGGGGTGGCCGGCCACCCCCATTTTGGCCAAGGAGGTGGCCCAGCCACCCCCTTGGCCGGTCTGACCGGTCTGGGGTGGCCGAACCACCCCATAGGGGGTGGTTCGGCCACCCCACAGTTGAAAAAAAAAAAAAAAAAAAAAAAAATTTTGAAGGGTTTTGGCCCTAGGGGGTGGCCGGGCCACGGAGGTGGTTCGGCCACCCCCTAGCGCCAAAACCCATCAAAAAAAAATTGAGGGTTTGCCCTTGGGGGTGGTCGAACCACCCACTAGGGCCACGGGGGTGGTTCGGCCACCCCCATACAGGCCGGACTGGGGTGGCCGAACCACCCCCGTGGCCCATGGGGGTGGTTCGGCCACCCCAAGGGCAAACCCTCAATTTCTTTTTGGATGGGTTTTGGCCCTTAGGGGTGGCCGAACCACCCCCTAGGGCCACGGGGGTGGTTCGGCCACCCCAGGCTGGCCTGTATGGGGGTGACCGAACCACCCCCGTGGCCCTAGAGAGTGGTTCGGCCACCCCAAGGGTAAACCCTCAATTTTTTTTTGATGGGTTTTGGCCCTAGGGGGTGGCCGAACCACCCCCTAGGGCCAAAACCCGTCAAAATTTTTTTTTTTTTTTTTTTTTTTTTTTTTCAACTGTGGGGTGGCCGAACCACCCCCTATGGGATGGTTCGGCCACCCTAGACCGGCCAGACCGGCCAAGGGGGTGGCTGGGCCACCTCCTTGGCCAAAATGGGGGTGGCCGGCCACCCCCATGGTGGCCAAGGGGGGTGGCTCAGCCACCCCTCTTCTTTTTTCTTTTTTTATTTTTATTTTTTAAAATTTTATTATTTTTAATCATTTTCTAAAGATTTCAATTTTTAATTTTTAATTTTTTTTTATGTAGTGCCACGTGTCAACCTCAGCGGTTGACACGTGGCGAGCCGTTAAAATTCGGACGGAAAATCTAACAGAGGTACCAACTGGGTTTTTACCCTTAATTCAGGTACCACCTATGATACAAAACAAAATTGAGGTACTAAATTTAAAATCACGTAAAACTCAGGTACCAATAGGGTATTTAACCCTTGAACTTATTAACGTTATATCAATTTACACGTTACTAAATACAATAATAACTTGCAATATTTGAATGATACTATATAGTAACACGTAGTTATCCCACGTTACAATATATTATACGTTACTATTTAGTAACGTGAAAATTGATTTAGTAATGTGGATATTTACCATGCCACTATTGTTTCCACGTACCAAAATTCATAATTTATAAACCCTTATCGTTAGTTTGGATGCAAGTAGAAAACGGTTTTTACTTGCTACGGTATTTGCTTTTTCAAATAAAAAATAATATTTTACCTAATATAATTCAAGAACAAATCATATGTTTTTTTTTTTTTTTTTTTTAAAACAAATTATATTATGTTCATTTTTTCATAATTTAATCTCACAAAGTCGAACTTCAAATCCTATTTATAATAACAAAAAGCAATCAAATACAACGTATGTAAATCAAAACACAATCAACGTTAACAAAAAGCAATCAAACTAACGGGAAATCAAAACACAAGCTACAATAACAAAAAACAAACAACCTCGAGTTAGTACTAGTTACTTTCTAATAAAGTGAAATTATGAATACAACTATGAAAAATTACGAATAGAACTAATCAGGATGAGCAGCTCCATCCTCATGATCAGGATGAGTAGCTCCATCCTCATGACCAACTGTATCAACTTGAACTGCAACACCTACGAATGATAAAAACAAACAAAGTTAGCAAACAACATGATAAAATCATGTCAATAAAAAGTGCATTAAACAAAGTGGAGAATGTAAACAAACGTTGATGATGTATAATACCGGGAGCGCTACCCACAGACGAATCCACAAGCTGGCTAGGTGCATCACCTGTGACAGGTGCGATGACATGTTGTTCAGCTGTGTGCGCAGATGTGGACGTGGTCATTATTGATGTCAAGCTACTCCAACGAGACTCCCACTCAGCCTTCTCTTTTGCCCACGCCTCCTCGCGCATTGACATCATAGACTGGAGCTCAGAAACGCGCGCCTCTAGTGATACGGCGAGGTTGACTAGTCGGTTTATTTCTTCCTGCGATGACTGAGCAGAGGGATTGAAAATCTGTGACCGTGCCTGTGTCGGGGTATAGTATTTGGCTGTGGTCCCCGAGACAGGCCTCACATTCTTGCCAACTCCTCTAACCCTACCCGAGTACTCGGGCTTATTCCCAATTGCTTGGGAATACGCATCATCAGGACGCCATCGTGTGGTCCCCTCAGTCACACTCGACGCTGCAGCGGGATCAATGGGTGCTAGCCTCTCCATTAATTCCTGTATGTTGTATTAAATTAATGATGGCAAACACCATGTCAATTGTAAAGAGATAATTAAGCAATAAATCGAAAACAAGATAAATTAATGATGCCAAACACCATGTCAATTGTAAAGAGATAATTAATTAAGCAATAAATCGAGAACAAGATAAATATGTTAGCATACACATCTCTCGCGCGTTATGTCGTTGGGGAAGCTTCCATCCTTCTTTTTATGTGTTTTATTATATAACCGTGCGCGGGTCGGAGGAGTGCCAGACGCGAGTGCCTGTCAAGAAAAAATATATGTGCATTAAAAAAAAATATTCAAACATATAATTATATATGTATATGTTAACTTGGTATACATACGTCCTCATGTGACACCCTAGCGAAGCTTTTGGTGCCGCTAGTGTGTGGAGTGTTGTTCCGTGCTCGCAAGCCCTTCATGTAGGCTGCGTACTCCTACACAATCAACGTTATCAATATGTTAGTCATGTGGTTATATACGCACAAACGCACGAAATTATGGAAAGTACACCAAATATTAATATAACTCGACTACCTAATCCGCCTCCTCACACCATCTCGCTATCAACTCCGTCACGTCCTCGGCATCGTAGCCCTCGAGAGCCTTCTCCCCTACTCTTTCTCGTACGACCTCGGGCCTATCGCCTCGTTGAATGTTAAGTAGTTTCTTGAAGTCGCATCTCCAGGTCCGTACCTTCTGGCTCACGTCCTTGAGCACTTCTCTTTTTACCTCCGCCTGATTAACAGTAGGCGGGATGAAGTACTCCGTCTGCACAATTATAAATTTGATGACATTAAATTAAATAACAAAGAAAACATCTGGAAAACAAAAAATTAAATTTGATGACATTAAATTAAATTCATGCAAACCTCCTCTTTCTCTGAGGTCATACAAGCAATTCATGGGGTCATATAAACACAGTATACACCCTTTGGCTTGGTGTGTATAATGGAAATATGATACAACATATGTAATAATGCTAAAACATGATCATTGGTTACAAAAACAGAAGGCCATATGGTTATAAATTCTAAGCTTTTGTAACTATCTGAACTAGAGTCGGTAAGCAATTTGCTCACAGAATATTCATATAGAAGTGTCCAATGAATCATAAAGAGAAAAATCAAAACAACCATAAGACATAATGTTGATCAACTCTATACCTAGAAATGTATCACTACCCTAACATCATGCCCATGCATCCCTTGTTTAAATCTAGAACATCAGTTTCGCCTAAAGAGCACAACACATAATGTTGTCAACTCAACAAGTAAGAAAGTAGTCACCATTACGGAACTTTCAGAACATTATTGCAGAAACAAGGGTACATATAGACATATAATTCTGAAATATTTTCATTCAAATCTTTTCTAATGAAGAGATTTAGTTTTCATAAATCATCATAAAAGAAAGCAATATAATTAAAGCTGCATTACAGCTAGAAAATATTTAATCCTACTATTGTATCCATATTAGGGTCAATAGGATCTCACACCAAGCATATATATATATATATATATATATATATATATATATATATATATATATATATATATATATATATATATATATATATATATATATATATATATATTATGTGTAACAGATATAACATACCATCAATGCCTCCCATAAGCGTTGCCTCCTCTCGGCTACGACAGACCCCCAGTAGTCCCGCATATTAACGAATTGCCCGGCTCTAACCAAACTGCCACAAGTTCGTCTGACCTTGTTGGCGCTAAATCCTACGGGCTGGAATGACTGATTGAATTGCAGCACTATCTTCTTTTCTGCTGAGATCTCCCAATAAGGGGATGGTCTATCTATCACCTCGTACTCAGTTACCCCCTCGGCATTTGTACCTGACACATGGTACTATTAATTGTTAGTTATTCAATTACAAGAAATAATTGGCTATATATATACACTTACCGATCAATAAAAGCTGGTCTGGCTGCAGCCTATGCGTATTAGGATCCTCGACATCCCGACCATGGGGGCCGGCTGAACCATCCTGCCCCTGGGGGCCTGTCGAATCATGTTCCACCCCAGCATCCCCATCCGGACCTTGGTGGCCCTCCACACCATGTGACGTCCCAGCCTCATCATCAAACAGCGATGCCACCTGGCTCGGAGAAAGAGTAGTAAGTGTCCATCATGAAATCGTGCATGCCTGGCATGTGCATCGAACTCGGCTGGTCATGTCATGATGGGAAGGCGGGGTTTGGTACCCCGTCTCACCGGGGAGTGACGGTCTGTACGGTGCATGTAGCTCCCCGGTGTTGGCAGATCCCAACAGCGGTGCACTGGATGACGCCCCATTATCTGATCGCGGAATCTGCAGGGGCGGGGACCTCTGTAGTGGGTTTGAAACTTGGGTATCTCCTAGAACTCATTTATTTGCGAAAAAATCAAACATTATTAAACCGGGGTTTATGACTTTTTGTGTGAAAGTCATCAAAAAAACAAATAAAAAAACCAGTTTTTATATTTTATAATTTTTTTTTTGTGTAACTTTTTGTTATTTTGTATTTTTTTTTTATTTTAATAATTTTACAAAGGCTATTTTGTTATCATGGAGAGTATTTACATTTTTTTTGGTAGTTTGAAGGGGATATTGATACAATTGGTAGTTTGAAGAAAACATTAACCACTAAATAGTAGTTTGTTTTTCCTTTAAAAAAATGTTTATTTTTCAAATGCTAAAGAGAGAGAGACAAATTAATTAACACATAAGGTTCCTTCTATGCTGACATGACACCCTGTTTTTAATAATAAAAAAACTCAACGAACAAATTGATATTTTCCCACAAAGAAAACCAAACTCCATAAACCTTAGACATACTTGCAAACCAGATATCATTTGAACTCACAATGTCCACACAAGTCAATTCAATTATTGCAACGAAGATTTAACGATAAGTTCTACTCAGATTTAACTGCAAAAATTCCTAAAAAAAAGAAAAATGAAGAAAGAAAAAAAGTAAAGTCAAGTTTAAAGATTAGAAAAAGAAGAAGTCATTGCAGCAAAGCAGCTGGAATTTTTGCCATTTGTACGTTTACAGCCTTGGCCAGTTCACCCATGCTAAATTCGCTTTGTACGGACCTGTAAAAAAAGTCTTTTCGGCCTATACTTTGTTGAATTATATTATTTATATCAAAATTAGTTTTATTATATTTAAAAGGATTATTATACTTTGATAGTGGTATGAGATTTTTCTATGAAGATATATTATTTGTATGTCAATGAGTGTACAGTATAACAGTACTAAAATGTACATCCAATATATTTGATAATATGGGATCCACATCAAATACATGAGATTCGAAATATGGTACGTTTATAATTTTTATTTAATTTTAACAATTTTTTTTTTTAAAAAAAAATAAAAATTAACTAGCATGATATGTAGGACCTACATGTAAAAAAACGAATCTAACGATTAGTTTAAAAAAATATTATACAAAAATTGTATGAACGTTATAAACGTATCATATCACTATAAGGTCCAATTCGCATGTGGGTTCCATGCTGTTAAATGCATGTGTACACCCAATTAACCATTATTTCAAAATTATAGATTCATAGATTGTATTGCATTCTTTCTCCCTCTCTTTTTCTGATGTGTGTTGTTATATTTTTATCTGAATTCTTATTTGATCATAATATTTTGATAATAAAGTATTGAAAAAAGACGATAGAAGGTCTAATTTGCCACGGCTAGTTACTTTTAAGAGTTGGTCGTTACTTTTTGAACATTAAGGCCAAGACAAAAAAGAGTGCTACTTCCTAAAAAGGAGACAAAGTGTACTTTTTTTCAAAAACTATTTAATTTCAAAAGAGTAGCATCCTCATATAGTCATATGATAATTGGGTATTTTGAACTTGAAGCAACACACGTTTCAATTTAATGTTTTGTGATAGACTCAAAATGACTTCTCATGGTATCATGTCATTTTAGAAGGTTTTCACAAAATATTTTTATTTGATTGGAAATGCTAAGTGACCATTTTATAAAACATGGCATGATTCATTATAAATTCACCTTGAGGCATCAAAACAATTGAGTTTAAAACATAACATTTTTATACATTTCATTTGCATTATAACAACATCCTTATCTCATGAGATCATATCCTCACAAACATAACCAATTATAACTGCACTGATCTCAGTACCCTTAGAACACAAACATAACCAATTTTCTTTAAGTTGCCTTCAATTTAGTTCGGCCATTGCAAAATCAGCCTCTTCATATTTTTGCAAAATCAGCCTATTCCTTGTGATTGTTTTAATTTTTTTATAAACCAAACTCAACCAAGATACACTCTCAGTACAGATTGGAATAGTCACTAAAACAAGGCTACAAAGTACAGAGAACAACATACTGATGCAGTGTCCACGGTGTTAAACAAGCAGAATCACTACTAATGAACAGAAAAGTAAATAAACAAGCAAAATACAACATACTGATGCAGTGTCCACGGTGTTATCAGATTGAAAAGCAAAAATCAAAAATCTAAAAACAGGGCATTCGACCGAGAAACAAAAATCAAATAAGAAATATGAAATTAAAATGATCGAGTTTGTAGATTACCTTGGTGATTTCACAAAAACGCAAAGACTTCACAGGAGAGAGCGGGAGAGATGTTCGCCAGAGAGATGAAAGTTGAAAATGGAAACCAGAGAGTCGGGAAGAAGAAGATATTTAGTAACGTGTGAATAAATGCACGTTACTATTTTATAATTATAGTAACGTGCATATGTTTCCAGGTTACTAATTAAGTTGGATTACTAACGTACAAAAAAACACGTTACTATTTATGATATAATAGTAACGTATATTTTGAGCGTTACTTTAATTTAGTAATGTGTAAAATATTTACACGTTACTATATTATTATTATAGCAACGTGCAATTATCTACACGTCACTAATATGTATAAATGCACACTGACAGAATCGCTTACAAAGCGCGCGAAGCATTAAATTCAGTTTCTGAACATCTATAGTAACGTGAAAATTTTCACGTTACTAACATAGTAACGTGGTTTGTAATTACATGTTACTAACATAGTAACGTGGTATGTAAAATCACGTTACTATAATAACAAACATTTACGAAAATAAAATTCCAAACAATTTAAAAAGAAGGGTTAAATAGAAACTTGGCCCATGTGATTTGCAAACTTTATTTTGTGCCCCTCAGTTTTATTTGAATATCATAGGTGGTACCTTTGCCATGGGAAAATATGCAAATGGTACCTCAGTCCATTTTTTCATTCAAAACTAACGGAAATCCACGCCAGTGCCACGTGGCACCGTTCAAAATGCGATACGTGGCCACACTATTTTTTCTTCTGTTTTTTAAATCTTTTCGATTTAAAAACAAATTTTTTTTTTAAAAAAAAAAAAAAAAAAAAAAGAGAAAAAATTGTAGGAGTGGCTGAGCCACTTTCATTTTTTATTTTTTTATTTAAAATAAAAGGCTTAAAATTTAAAAAAAAAAAAAAAAAAAAAAAACAATAATAATAATAATGAATGGAGGTACCATTTGCATATTTTCCCATAGCACAGGTACCACCTGTACTAAAAAACAACCAATTACCAATTAACTACCAATTTACTCCTTAAACAACCAATTGTGTCAATGTCCCCTCTCAAACTACCAAAAAAATTCAAGTGCATTGCATCGGTATATAACGTAGGTATAATCTCTAAGGACATAGGATCGGTATACAACATACGTACGTATATTCTCTAATGGCATAGGATCGGTATACAACGTACGTATAATCTCTAAGGGCATAGGATCGGTATACAACGTACGTATAATGTCCAAGTGCATTGGATCGGTATATAACGTACGTATAATTGGGTAATTAAGCATAATGTCCAAGTGCATTGGACCGGTATACAACGTACGTATAATTGGGTAATTAAGTATAATCTCTAAGTGCATAGGATCGGTATACAACATACATACGTACGTATAATCTCTAATGGCATAGGATCGGTATACAACGTACGTATAATCTCTAAGGGCATAGGATCGGTATACAACATACGTACGTATAATCTCTAATGGCATAGGATCGGTATACAACGTACGTATAATGTCCAAGTGCATTGGACCGGTATACAACGTACGTATAATTGGGTAATTAAGTATAATCTCTAAGTGCATAGGATCGGTATACAACATACATATGTATAATCTCTAATGGCATAGGATCGGTATACAACGTACGTATAATTAGGTAAGTATAAGGGTTAAACACCATATTTGTACCTAAGTTTTCAGCTTTTAAAAACTAGGTTGGTACCTCTGTTATATTTTTCGTCCAAAAATTAACTAGGTTGGTACCTCGGTATACAACCGCTGAGGTTAACACGTGGTACTATATAATTAATCTTTAAAAATTAATTTAAATTGAAAAAATAAAAAATTTAAAAAAAGGAAGAAAACATGGGGTGTTTGGCCACCCCAGACCGGCCAAGAGGGTGGCTCAGCCACTCCTCTTGTTTTCTTTCTTTTTTTTTTTAATTTTTTTTTTTAATTTTGTAAAGATTTTTACTAGTTACGTTTTAATTTTTTTTTTATGAGGTTGTCCCGTGGCAGACCGTTAATTTTTGGACGGAAAATGTAACAGAGGTACCAACATGATTTTTATTCAAAACTCAGGTACCCCTATGAAACAAATGAAAACTCAAGTACTAAATTTAAAAAAGCTGAAAACTCAAGTACCAATGAGGTATTTAACCTTAAGTATAATCTCTAAGTGCATAGGATCGGTACACAACGTACGTATAAATAATTGGATTATACATTAATAACATTGCACATTGTACTTAAGTATATATATATACATACATGTACATGTATATAAAAAACGAGAATGATTTTTCTACATTAATCCTACACCGAGATACATAGGACAATGTGATGTAGCAATAACACATTTTAATAAAATTTTGGACTAATTTTGTACAAATTAGTAACGTGCAAATAGGGTCACATTACTATTTTATAAAATTAGTGACGAACAAATAGTTTTACGTCACTATAGTTTTATAACAGTAACGTGTAATTGCACGTTACTAAATTATGAAGTAGTAACGTGTAAAATTGTTGCGTCAGTTGCGAACAATAGACACTGCAATTTACACGTTACAAATGTTTATATTACTTACGTAAAACTCATTTGCACGTGACTATTTCATATTATAGTAACGTGCAATGATTTGCACGTTACAATATGTTTTTGACAATCACGCCCTGCGGGATAAAATCCCACGAAGCAGATCATGTTCCTTAATTTCATTTTTGCTCACTGTCTCCCTCTCCCTATCACTCACTGTCGTCTCTCAATTTACAAGAATCCTCCATCTCTGTGTCTCTCCCTCCGGCCGAACCATTATGCAGGTAAGTTTGTGTTCTTCTACTTCCTATTATGTTTAGTGAAATTTTCTTTGTGATTATTGTAAATGATTATTAAGAAATCTTTCTAGAATTTTGATATTTTTTTGAATATCTTGTTAGTTTCTGTTTGTTTGGGGATATTAGTCAAGGGTGTGATGAAAAACAGAGCAACAGCAGCACGCTGGTTGCTCCAAATTCTCTCTATGTTTCTTAGGTTATTTATTGGGATATATAGGATTTTTGTAACATTGCTGCTATATATTAGTAATGTCTTGATCTTGATGCTTCCCGCTTTTAGAATATATATATATATATATATATAAGAGCAAGGAAGTTTCTCAGCACTAAGCTTGAGATATATTGCATGAGATGAGATGAGACCCCAAATTTTGAAGTAACTATTTCGTAGTTTAACTATACAATAAGCATAATATATAGTACTAATGATAACATTAATTTTTCTTTTTTTCATTTAATTTCTTTTTTTAAAAAAAGAAGAAGTTATTGAATAATGCTTACATAAAGTACAACATGAATTTGACCCAAAAGCTATCTAGAACGTACAAAAGTAATATTTCAATGGATTTGCTTAGTTAGAACAAAAGGTATATATTTGAAAATTTAAAATTATAAAAAATCCTTATCCATGTCGAGAACAAAAGTAATATTTCATTGGACATGTTAAGGGCCTTTAGCAGCAATAAAGAGAAATGTGCTAAGCTAGAGGGCCTCCTACTCGCACGTAAGTAGAATTTTGATGGTGGAGGGGGCCATTTTACTGTAAATTTGACAAATTTTCTTAATAATGGACAATTTCAATAATGTAGTTGCCTTTTTTCCTTTATTCTTTAATTTAGTGTTTGTACATGGGTCTATTTTTTTTTTTGTATTTCAAAGCATAAAGTAATAATAATCATATCTATTGGCACAATTGTCATAAAATATTTGCACAATTGTTAGATCCCACACACCCCGATAGTGCTCGTGCGGTGTATGAATAGTTTACTTAGGTTTTCATTGGATATCAAAAGCTAAACATGCTAAAACTGAGTCAATGATTAGGTCTTGAAAGAAACAGAATTGTCTTCTACCCTTAACTTTTGGTCTTCAACTCTTACAGTATATATGTTATGAATGTTAGGCAATTATTGTATTCCTGTGAATTTCTAGAAACTTGGTTATTGGGTCTTGTTCATATTGTTGATATATAGCTTTTGGTTGAATTGATAGTAGATGAGTTATACAAATTTCATTAGTTGATAGTTTTGGTTGTATTGTTGACATACCCTGGTTGAATAGTTGTTTACTTGGTGATCTAGGTCTAATGCTAAAGTGTGGTGTAACCCTGGTTTTTAGTTAGTCAAATTTTATTAATAAAAAAAATGAAAACAAAAGAAGAAAAAAAAACAAAGCTAATAAGTATGAATTGATTAAGGAAACCTTAAAAGCCTTAAACTAAAGCTTTTCAAGATATATGCCTCAATTTATAGCAATTTTTTTTTGAAATTGATAGTAAACTAAAAACTAATCAGTATGAATTGATTAAGGAAACTCTAAATTGATTAAGCCTTAGTTTATATTAAATTGAAGATAGATTTATATATCTCATTGTGTTGGTGTTGCTGTTGTGTACTGGATGTATCGAAAAAGATGGACAGATCTTGGATTACGAAGACTCGAGGTACGAGGGAATACAATAATAGGTGTAATGCATTTGTGGCATTTGCAGTTCGTAACTGCAAAACACCTGATGGTAAAATCCGTTGCCCTTGTAAGGTCTGTCGGAATAACCGTCGCCACTCACCCGATATCGTCCTTGAGCACCTGACGGCGGGTAGAGGAATCATGGTCAGTTACAGAAATTGGTTCTTGCACGGTGAGACGATCGTGTAAATCCTGATGCAGCCTCTTCTTCGAACCTTCATCCAACAGATGTTGCCAGTGCCAACAGTGTAGAACAAGGTGGCGACATGCAAACAATGTTGCGTGATGCATTTGGCATGCATGAGGTCAGGGAGCCCGATCGTGAGCCACAGTGTGTTGATCAGGTGGGTGTGGAAAATGTTACAGAAGAACCAGCTGAAAGTGGCGCTCAGAAGTACTATGACCTGCTAAAGAAGGCGGAGAAGCCACTTCATGGGGGTACTAAACATAGCAAACTGAGTGCTACAGTACACTTGTACAACTTGAAGTGCATGGGCAGACTGAGCAACAATATTTTCTCAGAATTCCTTCAGGTCATCAATCAGTTGCTGCCTGCATGTGATGACGCTTTGCCAGCTAATACGTACGAGGCAAAAAAATATCTCAGTGACATGGGGCTCGGGTATGAGAAGATCCCTGCGTGCCGTAACGATTGTATGTTATTTTGGAAGGCTAACCAGGAACTAGAGTCATGCACCGTTTGTGGAGAATCTAGGTGGAAGGATGAAATTTATTTGGACGAGGATGGTCAACCCACATCGTCGAGAAAGAAACGTCTGGTGAAAGTGTTGCGGTGGTTTCCACTCATTCCATGCCTACAGAGGCTTTTTATGTCGGAACATACTGCACCCCATATGAGATGGCATGAGGAAGACCATACAAAGGACGACGTGTTGAGGCATCCAGCCGATGGCGAGGCATGGAAGTCGTTCGACCTCCTACATCCAGAATTTTCAGCCGACAGTAGGAACGTTAGGCTTGGTCTGACCTCGGACGGCTTTAATCCGTTCGGGAACATGAGCACCTCTCACAGTACTTGGCCAGTCATGCTTCTTCCATACAATTTGCCTCCTTGGATGTGCATGAAACAAACGTCATTCATACTATCGCTGATTATTCCAGGACCAAGTTCACCTGGCATGGATATATATGTGTACCTCCAGCCATTGATTGAGGAGCTACAGAAATTTTGGAACGTAGGGGTGCGCACATATGATGCCTCAAATAAACAGAATTTTCAGATGCGGGCGCAGTTGATGTGGACGATTAATGATTTCCCAGCGTATGCAGATCTGTCCGGGTGGCCCAACAGGGGTGAGAAGGCATGCCCTGTCTGTATGCATTCAACATGGTCTAGACGGTTAAAACACGGGAAAAAATTTTGTTATATGGGACACAGAAGATACTTGCCAATGGATCATCTTTGGAGACGGAACAAGAGGGCATTTGACGGCAACCAAGAACAAGAAAGTGCACCCCACGTGCAAAGTGGTGATGACATCCTGAGACAGTTGGAGGGGATGGTATTTGGAGATGAAAGAGCGGGCAAGAAAAGAGAGAAGAAGTGGAAGAAGAGACGAGCAGCAGAAGATGCAACTGAGAATGTCATTTGGAAAAAGAAAAGTATTTTCTTTAGATTACCGTACTGGAAAGATAATTTATTGTGGCACAACCTTGATGTCATGCACATAGAGAAAAATGTGACGGACAACATACTTGGCACAATTCTCAACATCAAAGGAAAAACAAAAGATGATTACGCAGCCCGCAAAGACTTGCAAGAAATGAATTTCAGGCCTCAATTGCATCTGTTCACAGGTGAGGATGGTCAAACCTATTTGCCTGCAGCTTGTCACACAATGTCCAACGAAGATAAAATAAATTTTCTGAAGGTGATAAAAAATGTAAAGGTACCTGACGAATATGCATCAAATGTTTCTCGATGTGTACGCCTCAAGGAACGTACGATATCGGGCCTGAAGAGCCATGACAACCACGTAATAATGCAAGTGCTTCTCCCTATTGCATTGCGCCGCTCACTGCCAGATAATGTGGTTAGACCTCTTGTTGAGCTGTCCGCATTTTTCAGGGACCTCTGCTCAACAAACTTAACCCAAGAGGACATGGATCGGTTAGAGGGTAGCGTCTGTGCCACTTTGTGCAAGATGGAACAAGTATTCCCCCCTGGTTTTTTTACTAGCATGGTTCATTTGGTTGTGCACCTTGTTCGTGAGTGCCGACTCGGCGGCCCCGTACAATATAGGTGGATGTATCCGGCATAAAGGTAAAATTTATGTACGTATATTTATTAATTTAGATTGGTATGAGTTTTATAACATAATAACTAATTGACGTGAGCGACTAATATTCATATGTAGGAGCCTCGGGAGGTTCAAGTCTACTGTGCGCAATAAGGCAGCTCCGGAGGGTTGCATTGCATAGGGTTACATAGCAACTGAGTTGGTAACGTTCTGCTCGCGATATCTAGGTAACACACCGACCTTCCACAACAGACCCCAACGGAATCCAGATGGTCCAAAGGGGGCAGGAACAAGAGTCAGCCTTAACCGTCTTCAGTTGAGCCAGATTCACCGATATATTATTCTCAATTCTGACGAGTTTCTTCAACTGAGGACGTAAGCTAAAACAAATTTAGGATGTGTTAGATTTTATAAAGTGGACTTGTGAATAATAGATAATGACCCAACAATTTTGAATTGTAGGGTGCACATGGATACGCTAAGGCGATCATACGGTAGGGGGCGAACTACGGACGATCAATTGGAAGCCCAACATCATCAGCAGTTTTGTGATTAGTACCGTGACTACGTAAGTTTAATGTTTGTAGTGCTTAGCTATTACATGTTCAGCTTTTGGTTCACATAAACTAACCGAACTATTTAACTTTTTTATTTTTCATTTTACTTAATTGTGCTCGCAGGTCGATCAATTGGACTCTCAACGTTGGGAGGAGATGGGAGAGAAGCTGGTTATGCATTGTAGGGGCTCGAAGGAGATAGCCAGTAGGTTCAACAGATACGTGGTTAACGGCAAAATGTTTCGCACTGTTGCACATGATGTGGGGAAGAGAACACAGAACAGCGGCGTGTGCGTGCCTACCGTTGATGGCTTGACATACTACGGGAAGTTAACAGATATAATTGAGGTCGAGTATTACGACAGGACTAAGTACGTCATGTTCAAGTGTGATTGGGCGGACACCACGAGAGACAGGGGATATAAGGTGGATGAGTACGGTATGGAACTTGTCAGCTTCAATCGCCTTGTTCACAGGGGAGACCTGGTGACTGATGACCCATATGTACTAACTTCACAAGTTGACCAAGTATTTTATGTTGGAGATGAGAGAAACCCAGGTTGGGCTTGTGTTGTGCGGACTAAACCCAGGAACGTCTACGACGTTGGTCAGAGTGAAGGGTCTCATGATTCACTAGACACCTACGCGTGCGAGCCGTTGCTATTAACCAGAAATAGCAATCAAGATCCAAGTGATGAATTTGACCACGTCCGAACGGACTTAGAGCCAATCTTAGCGTATGTTATTCAATAAAACTTGACTAATTTCCTATTATTTATTTTTACATTTATTGGTAATTGCTAACGAATTGGTGAATCATTAATACATATGATAATGATTAAAGTGTGCATTAGGTTAAAAATATAGTACTCATTTTAAAATAATTAAAACCAATTCATGTTTATGTGCATCATGTATATAGCATTAATTTTGGTACGTTGTGTATTTTGCAGGTTACCATAGCACTTGACGAATATTCCACGTCTCGCTTGAATGTTAGATAGTCTGTTTGCGGCAATTCAGGTAATAATTAAAGACTTGTTTGTGTGGAGTTATTTCTTTTAATGTTGATGATACTTCTTATCTTTTCATGCGTTTCTCCTAAGTGTTGGACCTAATATGATGCTATTGTATTGTTATTTGCTAAGTGTGTTTCTTTTATCATGTGTGTGTGTGTGTGTGTATATATATATATATATATATATATATATATATATATATATATATATATATATGTATATATATAGAGAGAGAATGCTGTTGCGCAACTATTAATTGTTGTTCACGTATCTGTGGTGATGAAACCGACTGATGCACAACTATATTATTTCGAGTCATTGATTGTGTTTTGCGTATAATGTTTATGTATACTTTGATCATATATATGACAAAACAAATATTGGTTGTATGATTTTTAATAGTTGTGATTGACGTTGATAATGTATATTGTTATGATTGTTGTTGGAATACATGTTCGTGTGTAGCATGTACAAATATATAGCATTAATTTGGGCACGTTGTGTATTTTGCAGGTTATCCTAGCACTTGACATATATTTCACGTCTCGTTTTCATGTTAGCTCGTATGTTTGCGGCGGTTCAAGTAACAATTAATGATTTTTCTGTGTGATATTTTTTTTTAATGTTGATGATGTTTCTTTACTTTCTAGGTGTTAATCCTAAGTGTTGGCCTTAATAGCACGTCACACGTATTGTTGTTTGCTGAGTGTGTTTGTTTTATCATTTATAGGTAATATGGAGCATGCTGTTGCGTAATCGTTGGTTGCTGTTTACTTATCTGTGGCGAGGAAAAAAGCAGCTTCATGCAGAACTTTGATCATATATATCAAAACACAACTATTGGTTGTATGATTTTATTTGTTGTGATTGACGTTGATGATCAATGAGGAAGTATATTATTGCTATAATTAAATGTAAAATGTTGTAATTGTTGATGAATTGATGGGAACGTATAAATTTTTGTGATTGACGTTGATAATCGATGGGAGTGTATATTATTATGATTGTAGTTGGAATTGTAGCGAATATTTTAATGTTTATTGTAATTCGTTTATCAGGTTCGCTAGAAAATTATTTGGGAGATTAAAAAATAAAATAAAATAAATTTTTTTTTTTTATCCCATTCTAATTTTGTGGCGTGCTAAATAAAAGCACGTTACTAATATTGTAAGGGTACAGGTTACTAATATTAGTAGCCTGATTAAGGTTTTCACGTCACTACAATATAGTAACGTTCAAATTGCGCGTTACTAATATAGTAAGACGTCATATCTAGAGTATAGTAACGTGATATTTACCACGTTATTGTACTCAGTAACGTGATATTTACCACGTTACTGTACTCAGTAACGTGATAAATGTCACGTTACTATACTCGCAACCTTTACATAAATTATTACTATGTTTACTGGCGTCTTATTCGCACGTTACTATATATTTACTAACGTGAATTTTTTATGCGTAAGTATTTACTAACGTGATGTCTATTTGGACGTTACTAAAATTATTTTACTAATTATGGGATTAGGAACGTGAATATAACGCCACTGACTTCAGGTTACTATAGTTTACTAACGTGTAAAAGGCTTTTGCACGTTAGTGAACCCAGGTTACTAAATCATCTAAACATAATTTCAAAAAATAAAAAAATTCTTTGTATTTACAATTTTGAATATAATAAAGAATAATAAAATATAATACAAAAAAATCGCACACCCAAATGAACCCTTAATATCACGTCAGGAAGTTTGTATTTGAGAATATTAGAGTAAGTGCATGTGTGGCGTTCCTCTTAACCTAATGACCTGAGTGATCGAGGCCGACAATTATTTTTAAGCAATTTGCACATTCAATATAAAATTTAATACATAATTAATGAATTAAGGCTAATGGGTCTGACATATTTAATCAAACAATAAAGCACTTAGACACCCTTATAATTTAACAAGTTTTGTGTTGTCCGTCGATGCATGGCCTATGTGGGGGTTTAATAGTAACATGTTAATAGTTAAAATAGTTAACTTTATTTATAATTTGACCTAAATATTACAATACAATATTTGGGTATATACCCCCATAAGCGAGATAGGACATGTAATTGAAAGTGAAATGAGGTGAAAAAAATAAAATTATTAAAACACAAGGGCCAAAAGGCCAAGGATTTCCTGTGGCTATGATGAAAGAGAGATAAGCTCTGCCTTCTATCTAAAATTTCATTTCTTTGATAACACATTCTGCCCAAACACCATGGGAGGAGGGAAGCATTGTGCTTCCCTCCTCCTCCTCTCCCTTTTCTCATTCTCTTCTCCCCTTTCCTCCCTCTGCTAACGCCTCTGCTGAGGCCTTTATCTTGCTAGAGCTTGCTTTACCTTTATCCACATCTTTCGAGGTATTTTACTTGCTTTCCTACACTTCAACATAGCTATCACCGGCTTCCACTCTCGTCCTCCACCGTATATACTGTGATTTTTGGCTAGGTTGTTGGGGTCGAAATCTTTGGATTTAGATCTACACTCCTCTGTCAACTTTTGCATGACACGCACCTCTCCAGTGGTTTCGCTGGCATCTTCCGCTTCCATCGATGGTTGTCGCGTCCTCTTCTGCCATCCATGCTTCGGAGAGTGGCATGCACGCGTCAAAGAGTTTGTCTCCTTTTTCCGGCGCGTGGTGCCCACGCATCTCCCTCCATCCTTTCCCCGCCCCGGTTTTCGATGGCTCTCAGCGGCCCCTTGCGATCCCCGCTGGAGAGAGGCTTTTCAGGGGCGGCGCGTGGTATTCACAAGATGCCACTGGCGGCTCTCAGTCCCTCCCCTCAACTGGACCTGTGTTGTTGTTTTTGTTGTTGTTGTTGTTTTTTTTTTTTTTTTTTTTTTTTTTTTTTTTTTTTTTTTTTTTTTTATGTTACTTGAGTTATTGTTTTCCTTTTTGGGAAACTATTGTCTTTGAAATTGTGTTGGTATCTCTCTTTCATGCAGTCTTATTTTCGTATTCTAACAGCTTTTTTACTGTTCCTACCATCTTTTGGTGGTTGTTGAAGGTCTCAAGTGGGGATGTAGTTGGGCTTGCCTTGATTTGTTTCCTTTCACTTTTGAAACAGCCTTGTGCAGCCCTTTGAAATGACCGGGTCATGTATTTGTCCAATTTCCTACCATTTGTATATATTTCAGCGCTATTTTAGTTTGGTTTGAGTTTATTATTGGGCCCACCCCTGTTTCTTTAATAGGATTGTCCACTTCTTTTTCCTTTGGGATCAGAAGCGGAAATGATCCGTCTTTCAATAAAAAAAAAAAAGAAAAGAAACAAAAATGTATTTAGCTCTAAATTAAATCCCTCGACTCTCATAATGAGGTTAAACTGATTGATTAGTTTAATGGTAAGGTTTTAGGAAGCACATAAATAAGGTAACATGACTATTTTTTGTACAATATTCCGATTTCCGACCATCCTGATTTCTCTGTGTAATGTTCTATTTATTCGATGCATGGAGCACACTAACACAGAAGAGGATCCTCAAATTGAGAAAATTTATTTTAAAAGTTAAAATTTTATTTTATTTTATTATATATATATATATATATATATATATATATATAATATTACATTATTAAAAAAATTTAAATAACGTCACGTTGCATTTGTCAAATGCGACAATATATAAATAAACTTTATCAGATGCACATGTCACATGTGGTATCCATTAACAGTGGGCGTACCCCAATTGGGTGTTTTTCCCAATATTTATCCCATTCTTGTCTCTTACTGTTACTCGTATCTAATTTTTCTTTTCTGGACAATTAGTAAAAAGTTTTGCCTATTTCAAAGCAGTCCACTAGAGTTTTTTAATTTGTTTTTCTTAATTAATTTTTAATTTTTAATTTTTTATAAAATATAGATACGGCCCTATAAAATACTGTACGAGTATCTGAAATTGAGGTCGGAGACTCTCGCCATCAGACAAAGGCATTTGAATTTTCTTCGATTCATTTGAATTGGAGAAGGGTCAATTAGTTTAATATTTCGTTTGTTTCGACGTAAAATGGTTTGCATTGTAATATGGTTTCAAAAAAGTTATTTTTCAAGAAAATATTTTTCGTCGAAAACATTTTTCGGTATTTGGCTCGTTCGGAAATTCACAAATATTTTTTATATTTTCATTTAATCATATTAATTTATAAAAATTAATTTTTATTCACATCATATAAATATTAATGTAAAATAATAAAAAAATCATCGGTGTCGAGATTCCGTCACTGACCGGTAGGATTCCAGCTACTATTGTCGAAATCCGAACAGTTTCGTCAGAATCTGATCTCCAAAATCCAGAGAAGGTGGCCAGAATTCGGCAATAGTGACTGGAAGTTGTCGGATTCTGGCACCAGCCAGATTCCGGTGGTGGTCGACTGCTTGAATGTGAAGGTCGACTGCATCGTTTAAAAGAGCGTTAAATGCGTCTGCCGTCTAAGAAAAATGATTTACGCTTTTTTCATTTTCTGAAATTTACTAAGTATTTTTTGGTCAAACGAAAAGAACTTTCCACTATTATTTTTGCCTACACCAAACATCGAAAAATGCCGAAATCATTTTCTAGAAATCATTTTACGCCGAAACAAACAGAGTATAAGTGAAAAGACAAAATTATTCAATTTTTTTTTTTAAAAGATAATTTTACTCTTATTTTTATATTAACTTGCTCATCTCCATTAATAGGATAGATATTAAAAAAATAATAATAAAAAAATAGAAAATAAAAAAAATTGACTAAAATCTTTTGAAAATACCCTCACTTTAACCGATGAAAAACTAAATTTACTCTTTATAATTATTAATCATTTTAAAAAAATACCCTTAAAAAATTAATATAAAAAATAATTAATAATAATAATTTTTTTAAAGTGTAAGGGGTTGGAACCACTCCATGACCCAAAGGGAATAGGTAGCTTAGCCCCCTACCTCCCCCATGGGGTGGCCTGCTACCGCCCTCAATGAGTTGGGGGTGGCTCACAACTACCTCCAAGGGCCTCAATCCACTAGGTGTGGCTCGCGACCCTTCCATGAGGGGGTGGTTCGACCACCTTACCCCTAGTTTTTTTTTTTTAATAGATTTTTGTTTTAATTTTATTAATTTTCATTTTTCTTTTCTTAGAAAAAATGGGTATTTTAGGAATTTTTTTTTTTGTCAAAATCGTCACATGACTACTTTTCCATCCAACATAATGGTAAGGCTAACAGAGTAGTATATTTGTCACAAATTGGTAGTTTGATGTATCAAAGTCTCACACTTGTCAGTTTGTAGGCTTCTTTTAAAACTGACTGGTAGTTTAGATGGCTAAACTGTATTAATCCTTTTTTTATTTATTTATTTATTTATTTTTTGGATTCTTTGGATTCACTATCATCTATCTTCTATCAAGACAAACTCATATGGGGGTGACAGAAAGTGTCTGAGGGTGGTCGGGCCACAACCCTTAATTATTGGATGTGATTGGAGTGGCTAAATCCCTTTTTGTTTTTGGAAAAATATTCTTTTAACCCCTAAATTATCCCAACATTTTCATTTTCATCTCAAAACTTTAAAAAGTGACATCGGGGCCTCTCATACTACCATTGAGTGACAATTTAGACACTTTGGCATTTTTCTCCCAAAAACGCCCTTAAAGTTATTTAAAAATAACCATTTGAAAATAATTTAAAAAAAAAACTAAAAATATCAAAAAGAGGTGGATCGTTTCATATTGTTAGCCCCCTTAATTTTTTTTTCCCCAAATGGTTATTTATTTTTTAATAACTTCAAGGATATTTTGGAAGGAAAAATTCATGCAAAAGTATCTAATTTGATATACAATGGTAGTATGACGGGCCTTAATGTCACTTTTTAAAGTTTGGTACCATAAATGAAAATATGGTTGTAGATCAGGGGGCTAAAGTATATCCCTCACCCCCCCCCCCCTTTTTGTTTTCTATTTTTTTTTTTAAATTTAAATTTAATTTATTATTTCTTTATTTGGATTTTTTTTAATTCTTATTGTATTTAAATAAATTTAGTTTGTAAACTAATGATCCTGTGCATGTCATGTGTAAGGTTTTCTGCCTGATTTAACAATTTGAGGTTTTTTTTTTTTGCCAATAATTCGTAGTTGAAAGGGGTTGAATGAGACAAGTGACGGTTTGTGAGGACTATGTGTAAATGAATGGTAGTTAAGAGAGGTCAATTATAATTAACCCTTTTTTGTTTAACAAATAATTGAACAAAAAATCAATTCGTTATTTCATTCTGAAAAAAAAAAAAAAAAAAAAACTAACTGATCAAGTAAAAGGAAAAATAACAAAACCACTGTAGTGACAATTAACATAATGTGCTTGAAAAATAAAAATAAAAATAAAAATAAAAATAAAAATAAAGACCAATCAACATCGATCATGTTGAACAAGGCTGGACGGTGGTCCTCTCCGGCTCTCCCCATGCATCCGTCAAGTCAGATAAGTAGGATGAATTATTTGTACTGTACTATTATATTGCACGTGTCAAAAATGATTGTCTACAAACGGTAAAGCCTTCCGAGAGACAATCAATTTGAAAAAGAAAAAGACTCTTACGCAACTAACGTGTAGGATTGTTTGAGACATAGGTTGGGACCACTCGTGAGTTGGCAGTGGTCTCATCTCATATTTCTAGAAATCTACCCATTAGTTAGTATCGCACATGATTGCAAGGTCTTTTCTGTTCGTTTGTCCGTCTCTCTATTGATTTTAAGAATGTCAATAAAGAGCATTGATTGGAAGGGACCTCTAGCCTGCCCCTTTCCCATTTTCAATAAACAAACCAGTTTTATTAAAAGTAAAAAAATAATTCATTTTTTGAAGGGAAGGAGAGGGAGAGAGTTAGTAAACAGGGCCATAATTTATTTGTTTATTAAAAATGGAAGTTCCTTCCGATAACTGCTTGTCGATAAAACCTGTTCAATTAGAATTAGGTGGTCCACTCTTGTCCCTATGTGAATTGTACAATTAATAGCTAGGTGGTCCTCTTTTGTGCAGCTGTTTTTTTTTTTTAGAATTAGGTGGTCCACTCTGCAGAATATGAAATAACATTTTTCTTTTTTAAAACACTCTTATAATACAATTCTCATTTACATTTTTAAGAACATTTTCTTCTAATTTTTTAAAACATATATAGTTATGGTATAAACTGTTTTTCTTTTCTTCTTCTTCTTCTTCTTCTTTATTTTTTTATTTTATTTTTCTTGTTTTTCTAATTCATGCTTGAAGATTTTTAATAAAAAATGTGGTGGCTGTTATATACATATAACATTTACGAAATAAACATGTTGTATTTGTCTATCAGGGGTGTAAACGAGCCGATCCTGAGTGGTATTAGTTGTTTAGAATTAGCTTGTTTGTTTTGGTATCAAGCTCGAGCTCGAGCTCGAGCTCGGCATGAGCCTGAATATTTTTTGGTTCAACTAGCAACTCCATTCAATACTATATCGGCTCAACACTTTCTTCAACAAGACAACCTTGTTTAACTTTAAAACAAGGTTAAACCAACAACTTCAGGAATCGTGATCAAATGTTTGCCTTAATCTGCAACTTCAAATAATTTGAAATAAAAACTTGTAAACACTAAAAAAAAATTAAGTTAATTTTTTCTCCTGACATTATTTACACAAGTTTCTTGGCAAAAATGCTAATGGAGGTTTGATAATAACACAAATTAATGTGCGTAAATCATTAAAAACATTATCAAATCCTTAGTATATTGTTTATTAATATACTATATTATAAAAATAAGTTATATATTAACAAATTAATATATGACTTATTTTTATTATATATACACGAGGCGATCCTTATACGAGCAGGTCTACAAGCATTAATCGAGTCGAGCCGAATTTATAAGATTTTCTATCGTTTAATAATCGAGCTTAATTTCGTATTCACGAATAACTCATTTAATAATTGATTCGAGCACGATTTTTGTTCAACCTCTTGACCATATGATAAAAAACTTTCTACTATAAGATCTTCATCATTGATATATGTTTCATAAGTTGGTGAAGAATTCCAATCTACGAAACATTGAGAAAAATCTTCAACGTCTTCTTCATGTTGAAACTCTTCATCCTAACCACGTTGTTCCTGAACTAGAACAGGATTGTGATACGGGTTCTCGAATTTGAATTCTGAATCGCGATTGTCAATATCACGATACATCTCTATGTTTTGCATCGCTAGACAATGGGTTAACTCCACAACTTGCCTCTACAAGTCTTTAATTATCACGTCTTGTACAATGCGTTCATGGTAGAAGACTTTCCCATTCAGAGCCTTTCCACGCTAACCACGACCACGACCACCAATCATGAAAATTTATGAAAATTCATCTTAAGAAGACGCTAAGCTTTGATACCAACTGACGCGGGACAGAGCTAAGATTGTTTTGACAACGTATGATACCAGCAGAAACTATGAATTGAAGATAGAAAAGAAAATTCAGGAAGAAAAAAAATAACAAATAAAGAAGAGAAAACCCCTAATTGCCCAAAATAAGCAAACATAGAAATAACTATAAAAGACTTTAAAATTTAAGTAATACTTCAAAATTTGATTCCAAAATTACACAGACATGCCTTTATATAGGAAAAGTTTGAGTATTTTCCAAGCATAATACTTGGAGAAAAAGAAAGAAATAAAAATACAAAACATAAATAAAAACTTGGAGACAAAGTAAAAGTCTTGTACAAAAAGTAAATCATATTATTCTAAAAATAATCTTCAAATATTTTGTATGATTTTTTTCATTCTTTGGCTGATCTTATTCAAGAAATAATCTTTAAATCTGATTCTTGATTTTCTCTTGCATTAAATTGTGAGCAATCTGAAGTTGGCAGTGGCTTTCAATTGTTGGGGATTAGAGATTTTGTCGATGGGTTGAAGATAAAGGCAAGAACTTGGTTTTTTATTTTTTTCTATGCAATACATGGGGAGAATTAGGGGATGGTCTTTTCCACTCTTAATACAAATTGAAAGCAGGGGAGGAGAATTTGAGGGAATGCTTCCTGAAACATTGTGGGATATGGGCCCATTTAGTGACAAAATGCACTTTGAAATTAGCTTTTTGCCGTCGAACATAACTATAATTGTTTTGATAGCTAGTGATAGTAAACGAAAACTAAAAATTGAGGCTATAAAGGGAACTTAGGAAGATAGAAAATAACTATTACAGAAGAGACATACCATAGTCACCCTAGGAAATAACTTTGAAAGACTAAAATTTCATTAATACTTCAAAATTGAGATGAAAGATAACACATGCCATATTCCTTTAGATTAGGGTGTACATGCGGGCGAGTATAACCGCTTGTATCCGCTATTCGTACATGCGGATGCAGATAGTAAAAATACTATCACCAAGTGCGGATGCGGCGGATAATAACCACATCTGCATACCCTTTATATCTATTTTTTAATATATATTTTACTTATGAACGTGTAATATTTATTTTAAAAGAAAAAATTATGTTTTTTATGTTATGAATTTGTAATATTATTATTTTTTTACGTTGAATTTATAATTTATGATTTTTTATGTTTGCTGGCTTGATTTTTATGCTAATTGAATTATGGAAAAAAAAAAATAAGGGTGTTTTGTGAGCATTGATTACTATGAATATTTTGAGGTCGTATCCATAATCCATTTTTTTTTTCTTGATTCTACATATTTTTTGTGTTGTATTATATTTTCGAAACAAGCCCAAAAGACTAAAAATCGGTCAAAATTATTTTTAAAAGCGTTTAAAACAAGTCCATTACCTATTTGAGAATATCGGATAATAACCGCAACAATGGCACGGATGCGGATAGTAAAAAAATGATAAGGATGTACATATCTAAAAGTGATATCTGCATTTTACGGATGAGAGTGCAAATATCATAAATAACTTGTGGATATCTACATGTACATCCAACTTGTACACAAAGCAAAAGATGTCATTCCAAAAGTAATCCTCCAAACATTAATTCTCCTCTATCACTAGCTAATTTTCTGCGAACTTTTTGCTTTTGCTGACTGGATATGTGGAAAATGAATGGACGGAGGAGACATCTTCGACTTGTCAAGCTAGATATTTGAGCTCCATATATATATTAGACAACTCGACAAGCTTAATTAACTTTTTGCATCAATTTTCTGCTCAAGTAATTGTTGTCCTGACAGGATTGAGAAATGAATGAAGGGAGGAGACGATGTATGTCCTTCATGATTGGTGAGGCTATGGAGTATGGACCATTCCCGGCCCCCACCAACGCAGGGTGATTGATGATCAATTGGTCCACAATTAATCCACGTGAATTAATTCAAATCTCATTTCAACGGAAAAAAGAAAAGCATAAAGAAAGTAAAAAGGCTCTGCCGTCAGTCCAAACACAATCTTAATTAATAGATCGAGAGCATTCATGTCGTTACGTTATAGTACTACTCCGATCCCTTGGGCCGAAGATATCAAGGACGACCTAAAAGTAGCTAAAATCGTCTTTCTTTTGGAGGCCAGGCAGGCCAGCAACGAACAGTCAACTTTCTTTTTTTGTGAACCCTAGCAGAGCATATTATATACGTACCTAACAAAATTGTCGTGTTTCGCTTTTGGAGGCCAGCAACGAACAGTCAACTTTCTTGATCATGCTCGTATATCGTCTAACGTTAGTTTGGGTACTAAAAAAACGTACGTCACCTTTTTTCTTGGAGGCAAACCAACTGTCAAGTCTTAGAAAAAGTTGGTTGAAATGTTCGCTTGGGAGGAGAGAAAAACGAATCAACTAATTAAAAAAGGAACGACAGATGTGTGGTCCCAGAGAGTTCGATCACCTTCTGAATTAATTCATTGATCAGCTGAAATGACGATCAGGATTTCTTTAAACATCAAGCACGTGACCCCTTAAGCCTCAGTAATTAGTTATTCAAAGGGATCGATGCCACTGCCTGCATAAAATACAAACGCGATAGGCCTCTTGTATTAATTTATATATAACCAATATATAGCAAGAAAGAGGGTGTGTTTATATATATATTTCATAGTGTTCATGAATGGTGTAAATTAATTCCAACGGTACCATAAAATAAGTCAGAAGATCATAGTTTACGTCAGAGAGACGTGTGAATTAATTAAGGCCCATTCTCTTATTTTTTTGTCTTTTCAAATTAATTCAATTACTTAGGAGTATTTATACTTCTATTCAAGTGTCTTGCTAGCTAGGTCGATCTTATGGGGCTGTGAATCCATTTCAAAGATCTGTTCAGTGAGATTCCTTTAAAAATTTGGATTATTTAACTAGGATCAACCATATGGGATGCATGGAGACAGAGACAGAGACAGAGGGAGAGGAGGGTCGGTATCAATGGCCTTGCCCTCTCACCTCTTTTGATTTTGTTATAGTATAGAAATAACTAATTTAATACATTTGGCTTTAAATAATTAAGCGTGGCCCCTGCCACAAAAAAAAAAAAAAAAAAAAAAAGGTTAGGCCCCTGCCTTATTATAACAAAAATCATTTTATACCTAAACCTTAAACACGATGAGCAACAACATTTACCCAAATCTTTAATTAAAAAAAAAAAAAAAAAAATTAGGCATGAGAAATAGCCTCTAGGAGAAATGTAAAATGTAAAAGAATTTTTTTAACGAAGCAACGTATGCTTACTCTTACCATTTTTATTGCTGCATTGCAACTATAGTATTGGCCTTCTCAGCCATGCATAAATACTGTTAAAATTAGGCTTCGCAACAAAATTGAAGATAAATTTCTTGAGATTAATTCTTTGATGTTGTACATCAAGAAATAAATTTATACGAAATTTAATTAATAAAGATTTAATCATATATAGATGATTTTCACTATCTAAAAAACATTCCCCAGTTTCATTTTAATAGATATTTGAGTTGAAAATTAAAATATATTAAAAATAATTATTTTGATTCCTTCAATCTTAGTATATTTCCCATTAATTCATGTTTTGGGCCCCATGGCCTGCACATGCAGAGATTTCAAGAAGAAAAACAAAAAGTTCAATTCGGAACTGTACGTACTAATTAAATATTACCAATAAATTAATGTGGCCCTAGATTCAAAACTGAAATCTGGGGGCATGCCTCCGTCTATAAATGTCAGACTTTTACCCCAGCTTTGGGGAATACAAACAGCAGCAACAACGTACGAACTCTCATATTAATTCTCCCTAGGGGAGAGTGAGGGAGAGAGAGAGAGGGAGGGAGAGAGAGAGAGAGAGAGTAGTCCTGCAACAAAAAACTGTACAGAAATGGGCAGAAGTCCTCGTTGTTCAAAGGATGGATTAAACAAAGGAGCATGGACTGCACTTGAAGACAAAATGCTCATGGATTATGTCGAGAGCCACGGCAAAGGGAAATGGAGTAATCTTGCCAAAGAAACAGGTGAGAGATTAGAGCCTTCGATCACTACTTCAATTCGATCTTCTTTTCCCGGATGCATATATAAAGAACATCAAATTAATTACTACAGCTTTTTTTCTTCTTTTCTGTGCTACTATTTGGTTAGACTAATCAAGATTCATAGGGTGGTTCAGTGGACAGAATTGAAAACTACAAGTCCTTGTTTCCTGAGATTTCAAGTACTTTCTTCTTCTTTTTTTATTTTTCAAAATTGAAGCTAAGTTTTATAGATTTTATAATGGCCAAGTTCATTAAGGAGTAACTATAATTTAATGTACAATTAATCCTAATTAATTAACAAGGGAGTAGTTCAGAGTTACAGCCCTTGGCTTTTCTTATATGTTTATAGTTATGAGAAGAAAAAATGTTGGGAAAATCAGCAAGTAAATAAAAGAATGTGGGTTGATTTGTGTTTGTTTCCATTTTTTGGTTTATTTACTTTGATTTTCTGGGGCAGGGCTCAAGAGATGTGGCAAGAGCTGCAGGCTTCGTTGGATGAATTACCTGAGACCAGATATAAAGAGGGGGAACATTGCTGAAGACGAAGAAGAATTAATCATCAGGCTACACAAGCTCTTGGGCAACAGGTAGAATGTGATAGCCGATAAGGAAAAGTACTTTGATAAACTTTCATTTCCAAATGTAGAAACCGAAAGAAGACAGTACGTATAATCAACTATAATTGATAGTTTTAACACTCCCGCTTAGGAGATGACCCAAACACGACGCAACACGTGAAATATTTAATTAAACTTAGAGTGAATTTTGGAGTCAGAGTTTGAATTTGTGACTTCTAATACCATGTTAACATCATTTAATTAATATTTTAACAAGCTTTAAGTGTATTATGTACGTGCTTGCAGATGGTCTCTAATAGCAGGGAGACTTCCAGGAAGAACAGACAATGAAATTAAGAATTACTGGAACTCCTATTTAGCCAAGAAGTCAAAGGATCAGTTCCCATTAGCCATGCCTACAGCTGAAAAAAAGCCAATGAATATTGGACTTCATGGTGACAGCAAGGTGGCAGTGGAACCATCGACGTCGGGCAATAAGTTGGTTAAGATTAACAAGTCCTCACCATCAGAATCAAGTGCCAGGTCACCGCTATCGACGGCCATGGAAGAGAAAACGGCGGACTTTATGTTGGACTTGAACTCAGAGGATTTATGCAGAATGCTTGACTCCGATTTTGCAAAACTTAGTCATGTTGATCATGAAATAAACGAGTTGAATCTGCCTCTTCTACCGTCGGAGGGAATCGAAAACAATCACTTCGGCAATGACTTATGCGGTCAAGCTAATAACATGGCTTCGGATTTTCGATCATTGTTTCTAAAATCAGATGATGGTTGGTTAGGAGATACTATAAATATTCTGTTCTCGGACTGACCAAGTTGGTTACACCTAAATTTGACTCTGCAAGGTCAATATTATTTATTGCAGCATTTGTCAAAGCTTAAATTATTCCAGCAGCTCAGAATAAGATTGACCCTACGTACGTACATTTTAGTTGATATTATGGATTTAAATATTGCATTCAGTGAATAATAATTAAGCTGCCTATGTTGGGCTAAATTTCACATGGTTATCTTTCACCTTGTCACTGTTAAATTCCAATGTACCAACCAACATGTTTATGTGTTCGGCCGGTACGTTAACTTTTATCCTTGCAAGCTAGAAGGTATGTTTGTTGATGTATTTTAGATGGTATTTTTTGTTTTTTTATTTCGAAAAATATTCCATGCCGCTGGGTCGTGAATTTTGATGGCCGAAGCCATTATATATATAATCCACTTATTACTCTTCTCTCCAATTTCTTTTTAGTGCCAGGTAGTTTTTGATCATTGGTTGGGATGTGACATAAATATGAAAATAGTTTTGAATTTTTTGTTAATCTTTTTTATTTTTTTTGCTAAAAGCCATTATAAATATATGGCTTATCCACGTGATGCTACTTACTATTACCTCGTAGCATTGAACGCGAGAGAAATGTACTATAAATTATTCTTTCCTCAACTACACAACCACATAAATTAAGGAAAGAAAATTATATCAGAGTGTTAATATATTTCATAACGTACATAAAACCTTCAAAACATTACAGTTTCCATCAACAAATCAGTACGTAGTGCATACAAATTAATAAAAATGGGCATGCATGCCCATCTAACTGTACTACAAAATGCATGCCTCCTAGCTTGCACGAGACCACAATAGTTGTCCCTAGACCCTAGCTATGACTCATACCGCGGGTTGTACTGAACATACCTACTAGGCTCCATTGTTTTTGAATTCCTAATAGCTGTAAAATCAACATTTAAGAAATGGAAATGTGAGTCCATGACTAATTAAGTAGAACAAACAATCAAGTACTGTATGTGAAATTAAGGTGAGCCCATTATTAATAAAAGTGTCCCCTTTTTCATAGCAAAAACCTTGCTTTAATACATAGTGTTTTGACCCCAAGACAATCTACTAGGAGTGAATTGAATAAGTGATATGTAACAGTAAATATCAAATTAAAAATTCTACAACATCAAATATCAAACCATCACATTGATAATAGGCAATCACCCATCAATACAATAATTTTGGTTGACGAAGTGAAATTCTTTGAAGAACTCTTCCAAGGTAAAACACTTCTGGGTAGTCAAACTCAAAAAAATTAACCATTTCACTATAAAAGAATGAAAAATTTACAATAAGGGAATAGAAGAAGAGTGAAAGATGGTTGAACCAGTGTGCTCAATTGTCAAGCCTGCTCCATTGCCAATAGCTACAGATTCAGGACCTTGAAAGGGCTGAGGTTGGATGGACAGATTCTCCAGATCACGTGTGATATGTGCATTGGCACCATTGTCGGTATACCAAGGTTGTTCTTCAGGAGTGCAGTTGGTTTGGGAGACCATAGCAGCCAACTGAGGTGGAGGATGACGGCCTTGATAAGCATAGTCCATCTTGAGGAAGCAGTCGAGGGCATTGTGGCTAGTCTTGCCACAAATCTAGTAGTTGGAATTCTGGTTGTTGGAATGACTGCCTTAATTGGCGCTGGGGTTGCAGGTTGGTGTTTCCAGAGGGAGGAAACTGTCGGGTATGAGCATTGGCACCGGAGTGAGGAGAACCTCTGTACTGGCCGGTTCTAGGAGGGAACTGATGGAGAAGAGGTGCCTTACCTTTGCAGTTGTAATTGTGGAAGCTTTGCAGAGTTGACCTAGAGGGGCCAACACCATGTCGCTGCATGAACAAGGCAAAATTTTGAGTGTCTGTATTGGCTGACAAGAGCATCTCATGATTAAAGAGCTCATCTCGAAACTCAAGAAAAGAAAGAGGGTTATCCCAGGTAGCAATGCTGATGGAGGTCACAAATGAGTTGAACATTGGATTAAGTCCACTGATGATGAAATTAATCAGGTCTTCATCCTATGTGGCCTTTCCAATTGCAGCAAGTTGGTCTGCCCAACGTTTGGCAGTGGAGAGAAATTCAGAGCAGGACTTGGATCCTTGATGAAGGCTCTGAAGTTGTCGCTTCAAGTGGGAGACTCGAGAGCGAGAATGAGAGGCAAATCTACTTGCCAGTGCATCCCATACTTCTGTGTAGGTTTAGAGGCCATAAACAGTGGCCAACACAGGTTCAGCAAGATTGATATTAATCCAGCTGAGCAGAAACTGATCCTTCTTAATCCAGATAGCATAGCTAGGATTAGGGACTGGCTTATTAGCATCATCAAGTATCGATGAAGGTGGGCATGGGTCTGAACCATCCGCTATGCCTATTAATTCGTGACTCTTCAAGGTAGGAACCACTTGAGAAAGCCACAGTAAATATATAGTTATTCTCATCAAGTTTGAGAGAAGGAACTTGAGTGAAGCTAGGTAGGGTGTATGAAGTTGCCAGAGGAGAAGTGGAAGAGGAAGCCATTGAAGGGAACAATTTGGGCGTTTGCCTTGAAAAGCTCTGATACCATGAGAGAGAATTGAGAGAAATGGTTTTGGTCAACTTAACGAAAACACAAGTAAAGACATCTTATTTATAATCGTATAAAGTACATAATTGGAAAGATTTGTACAATGAGAAAGATCTGCTATACATAGAATAAATGGTGACTAATTGGAAAATATTACAGCAAATCAAACAAGAGTAGAATCCTTGCATCCCACACATAATTCTCTAAGGGAAGTATTTGAGCTTGAGCAGCGTGTAAGCTTTTATGGAAAGGTTTGAGCAGCATATATCGGGATATGAGGCAGTGGTATATTTTCCAGAATTTCCCTTTGATTTCAATTCGATAATCTCAGCAGCTGACTTTTCTATAGGAGGAAGCTTACCAAATCTTGTAGCTGACTTGTCTCTAGACGGAAGGTTACCAAGACTTGCGACAGAAGGACTTGTGGTAGAATCTCTATGCGATACAATCTTTAATGGGACAGGATCCTTGTGTGATGGAATAGACAAGGTGGCAGCATCGCATGCTGCCACCAAGACTTCAGAAACTGAGGCTGTTGTGGCTGCTTGAGAGGGAGCCACAGTGGCAGCCACTAAGGCTGCATGCATAGGAGTCTTTGTGGCTACAGGGGATGCTGCCACCGAGGCTGCTGTCTCATTCTCCTTAACAGTCGAGACGAGTTGGACTCGTCTCGAAGGTGTGTGTGATACTTGGTCCAAAGAGGATTGCACCAAGAGTAAATTGAATAATAAAGGGATTAACGCTATCTTTATGGCTGTCTCTCATGATGAGTTCGCATCTCAAATTGTGAGACTGTTAAGGAGGCTTGAGATATTCTTGAGATTACCCACGAGGATATATACCAAGGGTGTTAAGTTGTCCAATATATTTTCAGATGTTAACATCTAAGTTTGAGGAGATATTTAAGTTGAAGAAAAAAGAGACCTTCAATGAGTTTTATGCTCAGTTGAGTGACATTGTCAACTCAAGCTAAAGTTTTGGTCTTGGCGAGAAGATTTTTGCAATTGAGGTTGTCAGAAAATCTTAAGATCTCTTCCCGAGAGAATTAGATCCAAAGCCGCCGCTATTGTGGAAATTAAAGCAAGAATGTGGATGCCTTGAAGGTTGATGAGCTCGTTGGTTCTCTTCAAACCTATGAGCCAACCTTGCCTCAGTCAAAGAAGAAACATTTGGCTTTGAGATCCTCAAGGAAAGAGAAGGAAGTTGTTGTTGAGTACTTTGACAAGAAGGTCTTGTCCTTGTCGACCCGGAAGTTTTGTAGGCACCTCAGAACTTCTAAAGGTTCCAATAGGATCTCTTCTGCTAACTCTTCTATGTGTGATTCTCGTGAAGTCACATGTGGCAAAAGTTCTAGGCCAAGGAGAGACAAGACCACTAATGGTGTTCAATATGTCGAGTGCCACGACTTTGGGCACATTAGGACCGTGTATTTGAAGAAATCAAAAGGTAATGCCATGAATGCCTCTTTAAGTGATGAGTTTGAGTCTGACCAGTCCAAGGACTCTAAGGGAAAGAATGTTGTCTACATGGCCTTTCCAACCATTTTGAAAAGTTTTGGTTGCCCTCCATTGGTGACCCTTTTGTGCAAGCTGACTCTTGTGATGAATGATAGTTGAAGGGGGTTAAGTGTAATTAACCTCTTTTATTTTTATTTTTTTGCTAATAATTGAACAAGTAAATGATCTTTGTTTTATTTTGCAAAAAACATAAAAATAGACCAAGTAAACGGAAAAATAAAACAAAAAACTATAAAATCAATGCATCGAAAATCAACATAATGTCTTTGGAAAAATAACCATTCAACATCATATTGAATGGGACTCGGCACTTGCTTTCACTAAATCACATTGCCTATTGTTGTGAAATTTTATTATACTCACAGGCGCACGAACCGTATTAAAATATAGTTTGGCAAGTGCGGGGTCGAATCACAGGGACTTGTGTAGATGTAGGAAAACTAACTAAATTTAAACTAAATAAATCATAATCTAGTTCAACAAGAAGACGATTTTTTTTGAAACAAAAATAAAACTAAGCATGGAATTAGTCTAAACAAGAAGTGATGAAAACTAGCAAACTACCAAAAGAAAAGGACTAGGAGTGGGAAAAAACCGCAAGACCCAATCCGACCCGCACGCCTCGGCGCCCTGATCCAATCTGCACAAGCAAGGTTTTTTGTTCAGACTTGTGGGCACGGGTTGGGTTTTTGTAAACTCGTGCGGGGCGGGGCATGGGTTGTGTTTTTAAAAAACTATGGGGACCCGCCCCGCCCAGCCTTGCCCCGCATCAATCCTTATAAGAGAAAAAAAATCCTAACAATCTAACATATTTCCCATACCTCTTGTGCCGCAGCCGTTCTTTCCCTTCGTTTTCATTTTTCTCCTCTGAAGTTCAGAGTCTTCTTCACCCACCGCTCTTCATCTTCTTCAATCTTCACCCTCCCTCACTCAGAGTGAGTCACTTTTACCTTCCTTGCACTTTCTGAGAAATTGTTGGTACTTTCTGATTTATCAATCGGTGAGAAGTTGTGACTTTTTTTTTTTCTTTGATTTTATGTTTCATTTATGGTTCTTTGATTTTTGCTGTTGGTTCTTTGATTTTTTTCTCTTCGATTTTAGTGGTTTCGTTCTGGTTTTTGATTGGGGGATTGCTTTGTAAATGCTATGGTTTTTGTGAATTTGATTTGTAGCTGCTCCTCTTGATTTCTAGGGTTTCTCTGTTTCCATTTTTAGCAATCTGAAACCCTAATTCCTCATTTAGTTTCAGTTATTTAACTTCTAGTACTAACTTTGAAAATGGTGGCAAGGTGAACAAAGCGATTTCTGTTATTCTAGGGTTTTCTACTTAGCGTTCATTAGAACCTGCACAACCCCGCCCAACCCGCACGGATATAACTCTTTTTTTTTTTTTTTTTGTGGTTCAAGGGTGGGATTTTCTAAACCTGGAGGGTTGCGGACAGGGGCAAAAATGGCAAAAATCTGCCCCACCCCTTGCCCACCCCTAAAAAGGACCATGGTTTTGGAATCCACCTCATTAATTCATAACAATATATATTCATGATCATTGCTTTTAACCCAAACTCCTACATGATAATCCAAAAATCAATCCTATTACCATGGAAGATATCATTATTGAAACCATTTCAAAAATTTAAAGCATACTCTTCTTCACTCAGGTTTAAAACCAAATCATCTATTGTATCTCTTGAAAACAAACCGCAAGAGATATTCAATTTTAAAATCAAAAGTAGAAACCATGCATTCAATGAATTAAGATGATCCCAAATCATGAGAAAAAATTATTGAACTCATATTTAGAATTCCATCTTTATTAATTGATGTGAAGCAAGAGCAATTTAATGATTAAAGAAAAATTTATTCTAGGTAAAATCAAATCTCATAAATAAATGTTCATATTATTAATGAGGCTTCATCCTCAACTAAGATTAAGGATTTTATCCTGCCATGGTTTGGGAGTTGTCTTTGTTACTTGAGATTGTTGCTTGTTTGTTTGTAAGTTGTGATAGTTGTTTCAATGCCTTCTTACAAAGAGCTTTAACCGCTTGTAATTCTTGCTTCTTTCTTTAATTTATTACATTCATAAAAATAATAAAATAAAATAAAAAAGAAGAAGAAGAAGAAGAAAAGAAAAGAAAAGAAAAAAAAAAGATTGGGTTGATGAGGTCACTGTCAAGGTAGCGACATCACTAGTGAACCAATCTTGGGAGTCAAGCATGATGCATTCTTCCTTACATCAAGTTCACCAACTTCATTGATAATTGCTCCGTTCATGGGAAACGTGATACCAATATGATATGAGGTTTATACAACCAAGTTGGCGTGGATCCAAGGCCGTGCTAACTACATTTCATATGTTTATTTTATGAGAAATGATTGTTAATTATAAAACTTTTGATGCAATTTTTGTAAAACTGTAACAATTTTTTTTCAAACTAATCATTAGATTTGTTTTCCTACATGTGGGTCCTAAATATCAAATAGTTGAAAAAGTTGCTAGAGTTGTACAAAAGTTGTAAACATATCATATATCTTATTTTATAGGCAAATGATAAACATATCACTTTTTTTTTTGTACACACTTAATTTGATGTAAGACTCATGCATGTGGGACCCTCAATGTGCAAAATTAGACAAAATCACATGGCAGTGGCTGAGCCACCCTCAAAAGTGTTTGGGGGTGGTTCGGCCACCCCAAATTACTATGGGGTGGTTTGGCCACTGCCCTTAGGTGTTGAGGTGGCCAAGCTCCTTTTTTATTTTTTGTTTTGTTTTTATTTTTGTTTTTTGTTTATTTTTAGGAGAAAATATACTTTAGCACCTTGAACTATCACCATATTTTCATTTACTTCTCAAAGTTTTAAAAATTGACAATGGGGCCCCCATACTACTACCGCATATCAATTTAGACAATTTAGTATTTTTCTCCCAAAAATACCCTTAAAGTTATTAAGAAAAACCATTTTTTTTAAAAAAAAAAAAAAACTGGAAATGCCAAAAAGGGGGTGGCACTTTTCATATTATTTAAATAATGGGGTGAAAAACACAAGTGTATAATTTGACACATGATGATAATATGGGGGCCTTGATGTTAATTTTAAAAGTTTTGAGATGTAAATGAAAATGTGATGGTAATTAAGGGTCCTAAAGTACATCCCCCCTCCCCCCCCCCCCCCCCTTTTCTGAATTTTGTTTTGTTTTTATTGACTTTTTAATTCTAAGGATATTTAAGAAAATTGATTTTCTAGACTAAGGGCATTTTCATCCTTTCACGTCAAAATGAGCATGTGCGTGTCATGTGTGAGGTTTTCCATCTGATTTAACAACTTGGGGGGGGGGGGGGGAGGGGGGGACATTAGTTAAAGGGGTTTGAGTATGACAAGTGGCCGTTCGTGAGGACAATGTGTAAATAAGTGATGGTTGGGGGAAGGGGGGTGGGGGGCGGGAGTTAAGTGTAAATAACCAATTTTTTTTTTTTTTTTTTTTTTTTTGAGAAATAATTGAACAAGTAATCAATTATTTGTTTTATTTTGCCAAAAAAAAAAAAAAAAAAAAAAACTGACCAAGTACATAGAAAAAGAAAAAGTAAAACAACAAAACCATTGCACCGACTATCAACTTAATGTGCAATGGTTGATACTTGATAGTTGCTTTCGCTTAATCACAATGCTTATACCCAAACAATAAAGCACTTAGACACCCTTATAATTTAACAAGTTTTGTGTTGCCTGTCAATGCATGGCCTATATATGTGGGGGTTTAATAGTAACATGTTAATAGTTAAAATAGTTAACTTTATTTATAATTTGACCTAAATATTACAATACAATATTTGGGTATATACCCATAAGCGAGATAGGACATGTAATTGAAAGTGAAATGAGGTGAAAAAATAAAATTATTAAAACACAAGGGCCAAAAGGCCAGGGATTTCCTGTGGCTATGATGGAAGAGAGATAAGCTCTGCCTTCTATCTAAAATTTCATTTCTCTGATAACCCATTCTGCCCGAACACAATGGGAGGAGGGAAGCTTCCCTCCTCCTCCTCTCCCTTTTCTCATTCTCTTCTCCCCTTTCCTCCCTCTGCTAACGCCTTTGATGAGGCCTCTATCTTGCTAGAGCTTGCTTTACCTTTATCCTCATCTTTTGAGGTATTTTACTTGCTTTCCTCCACTTCAACATAGCTATCACCAGTTTCCACTCTCGTCCTCCACCGTGTATACTGTGATTTTTGGCTAGGTTGTTGGGGTCGAAATCTTTGGATTTAGATCTACACTCCTCTGTCAACTTTTGCATGACACGCACCTCTCCAGTGGTTTCGCTGGCATCTTCCGCTTCGATCGATGTTTGTCGCGTCCTCTTCTGTCATCCATGCTTCGAAGAGTGGCATGCACACGTCAAGGAGTTTGTCTCCTTTTTCCAGCGCGTGCTGCCCACGCATCTCCCTCCATCCTTTCCCCGCCCCGGTTTTCGATGGCTCTTAGCGGCCCCTTGCGATCCCCGCTGGAGAGAGGCTTTTCAGGGGCGGTGCGTGGTATTCACAAGCCGCCACTGGCGGCTCTCAGTCCCTCCCCTCAACTGGATCTGTGTTGTTGTTTTTGCTGTTTTTTTTTTAATGTAACTTGGGTTATTGTTTTTCTTTTTGGGAAATTACTGTATTTGAAATTGTGTTGGTATCTCTCTTTCCTGCAATCCTATTTTCATATTCTAACAGCTTTTTTAGTGTTCCTACCATCTTTTGGTGGTTGTTGCAGGTCTCAAGTGGGGATGCAGTTGTGCTTGCCTTGATTTGTTTTCCTTTCACTTTTGAAACCGCCTTATGCGGCCCTTTGAAATGACCGGGTCATTTATTTGTCTAATTTCCTATCATTTATATATATTTCAGCGTTGTTTTAGTTTGGTTTGGGTTTATTGTTGGGCCCACCCTTGTTTCTTTAATAGGATTGTCCACTTCTTCTTCCTTTGGGATCAGAAGCGGAAATGATTCGTCCTTTTATAAAAAAAAAAAACAAAAATGTATTTAGCTCTAAATTAAATCCCTCGACTCTCATGTTTTGTACTCGAAACTTTTATTGTTAGAGGAAAAACATAATGAGGTTAGACTGATTGATTATTTTAATGGTAAGGTTTTAGGAAGCACATAAATAAGGTAACATGACTATTTGTACAATATTCCGACCAACCTGATTTCTCTGTGTAATGTTCTATTTATTCGATGCATGGAGCACACTAACACATAAGAGTATCCTGAAATTGAGAAAATCTATTTTAAAAGTTTAAATTTTATTTCATTATTATATATAATATTACATTATTAAAAAAATTTAAATAACGTCACGTTGCATTTGTCAAATGCGACAATATATAAATTATTAAACTTTATCAGATGCACATGTCACATGTGGTATCCGTCAATTTCGCTTGTATGTTTATTTTGTTTTGTTTTTTTTTTTTTTTTTCGTGTTGTTGCAGTGGGCGTATCCCAATTGGGTGTTTTTCCCAATGTTCATCCCATTCTTGTCTCTTACTCGTATCTAATTTTTCTTTTCTGGACAATATATTAGTAAACAGATTTGCCTATTTCAAAGCAGTCCACTAGAGTTTTTTAATTTGTTTTTCTTAATTAATTTTTTTATTTATAAAATATAAATACGGTCCTTTGAAATACTGAACGAGTATCTGAAAATTGAGGCCCGAGACTCTCGCCATCAGACGAAGGCATTTGAATTTTTTCCAGTTCATTTGAATTGGAGAAAAGCCGATTAGTTTAATGTTCTGTTTGTTTCGATGTAAAATGGTTTTAAGAAAGTCATTTTTCAAGAAAATATTTTTCGTCAAAAGCATTTTCCGATGTTTGGCGCGTACGGAAAAACCAATATTTTTTTTTATATTTTCATTCAATCATATTAACTTATAAAAATCAATTTTTATTCACAACATATAAATATTAATGTAAAATAATATAAAAATCATCAGTGACGAGATTCCGTCACTGACCGGTGGGATTCTGACTACTTTCACCGGATTCCGACTACTATTACTGAAATTCGAATAGTTTTGTCGGAATCCGGTCGCCAGAATCCAGCGAAGTTAGCCGGAATTCGGCAACAATGACCGAAAGTTGTCGGATTCTGGCACCACCAGATTCCGGTGGTGGTCAACTGCTTGAATGTGAAGGTCGACTGCATCGTTTAAAAGAGTGTCAAATGCGTCTGCCGTCTGGGGAAAATGATTTACGCTTTTAAGAAGCGTAAATCATTTTTCAAAATTTACTAAACATTTTTTGGTCAAATGGAAATAATTTTCCGGTTGACTATTATTTTCACCCCCACCAAACATTGAAAAATGCCGAAATCATTTTCTAGAAACCATTTTACACCGAATCAAACGGAGCATAAGTAAGAAGACAAAATTATTCAAAAAATTAAAATAAAAAATAATTTTACTCTTATTTTTATATTAACTTGCTCCTCTATGTTAGGATAGATAAAAAAAAATAAAAAAATAAAAAAATAAAAAAATAAAAAAATAAAAAAATTTGACCAAAATCTTTTGAAAATACCCTCACTTTAACAGATGAAAAACCAAATTTACTCTTTATAATTATTAATCATTAAAAAAAAATCTTAAAAAATTAATATAAAAAATAATTAATAATAATTTTTTTTTTTTTTTATAAAAAGTGTAGGGTGTCGAAACCATCCCTTGACCCAAGGGGAAGAGGTGGCTTAGCCACCCCCAGCCCGCATGGGGTGGCTCGCTACCACCCTCAATGGATTGGGGGTGGCTCGCAACCACCCCCAAGGGCCCCAACCCACTAGGTGTGGATCGCGAGCCTCCCATGAGGGGCGGTTCGACCACCTTACCCTTTTTTTTTTTCTTGGTATTTGTTATTAATAGATTTTTGTTTTAATTTTATTAATTTTCATTTTTCTTTTCTTAGAAAAAAAATGGGTATATTAGGATTTTTTTTTTTTGTCAAAATCGTCACATGAGTACTTTTCCATCCAACATAAAGGTCGCTAACAGCGTAATCTATTTGTCACAAAATTGTAGTTTGATATATCAAAGTCTTACACTTGTTAGTTTGTGGGTTTCTTTCGAAAATGATTAGTAGTTTAGATGGCTTAACCGTATTAATGGTTTTTTTTTTTTTTTTTTTTTGATTCGCTATCATCTATCTTATATCAAGACAAAATCATATAGGGGTGGCTGAAAGTGTCTGAGGGTGGTTGGGCCACAACCCTTGGTTATTGGATGTGGTTGGAGTACTGGCTAAATTCCTTTTTGTTTTTGGAAAAATATTATTTTAACCCCTAAATTATCACAACATTTTCATTTCCATCTCAAAACTTTAAAAAGTGACATCGGGGCCCCTCATACTACCATTGAGTGATAATTTAGACACTTTTGCAATTTTTCTTCCAAAAACACCCTTAAAGTTATTAAAAAATAACCATTTGAAAATAATTAAAAAAAAAAACTAAAAATATCGAAAAGAGGTAGATCATTTCATATCATTAGCCCCCTATTTTTTTTTTTTCCCCCAAATGGTTATTTATTTTTTAATAACTTCAAGGGTATTTTGGAAGGAAAAATTCATGCAAAAGTGTCTAATTTGATATGCAATGGTAGTATGAAGGGCTTTGATGTCACTTTTTAAAGTCTGGTAACGTAAATGAAATATGGTTGTAGATCAGGGGGCTAGAGTATATCCCCCACCCCTTTTTTCTTTTTCTTTTTTTTTTCTTCTATTTTTTAAAAAATTTAAATTTAATTTATTATTAATCTTTATTTGGATTTTTTTTAAAAATCTTATTGTATTTAAAGAAATTTAGTTTGCAAACTAATGATATTTTCGTTATTTCACATTAAAAATGATCATGTGCGTGCCACGTGTTAGGTTTTCCGTCTAATTTAACGATTTGAGGGTTTTTTTTTTGGCCAATGATTCATAGTTGAAAGGGGTTGAATGTGACAAGTGGCAGTTCGTAAGGACAATGTGTAAATGAATGGTAGTTGAGAGAGGTCATCCTTTTTTTTTTTTTTTTAACAAATAATTGAGGGAAATGCTAAAATTGAGCCTTCCATGCGTCTCATGTCCGTAACTTTCTTGAGCTGATCTTATTCAAGAAATAATCTTCAAATTTGATTCTTGATTTTTTCTTTTATCAGATTGTGAGCAATCCAAAGTTGGCATTGGCTTTTAATTGTTGGGCATTAGAGATTTTGTCGATGGGTTGAAGATAATAGGCAAGAACTTGGGTTTTTTTTTATTTTTTATTTTTTATTTTTTTTTTCTTCTTTCTTCGAGTTTATTATGTTTGGTATTCTACGGTGATGTACACCATTTTCTCATCGGAGGGCACAAAGAGCTTTGTTTGTGCAAAGTTCCTATATAGGTTATTATCTTCTACATAAGCCAATTAATACAATCTAAAATTGCATTTTATGTCAAAATAAATACTTTCATGTTAACTCTATGTCTCCATCTTGTTATTTATTTATTTATTTTTTTTTTGCAATACATGGGGTGAATTAGGAGAAGGTCTTTTCCACTTTTTTTTTTTTTTTTTTTTTTTTTTTTTTTTTTAATCGTAGGTCTTTTCCACTCTTAGTACAAATTGAAAGCAGGGGAGGAGAATTCGAGGTAATGCTTCCTGAAACATTGTGGGATGTGGGACCCTTTAGTGACAAAATGCACTTTGAAATTAGCTTTTTGACGTTGAACATAACTATAATTGCTTTGAAACGAAAACTAAAAATTGAAGGCTATAAAGGGAACTTAGGAAGATAGAAAATAACTATTACGGAAGAGACATATCTAGCCTAGTCATCCTAGGAAATAATTTTGAAAGACTAAAATTTTATTAATACTTTAAAATTGAGTTGAAAAATAATACATACCATATTACTTTAAATTAGGGTGTATATGCGGGAGGTATAACCGCTCGTACTCGCTATCCGCACATGCGGATGCGGATAGCAAAAACTACTATCAGCTAGTGTGGATACGTATAACGGTTTTAGAGTATACAAATGCGGATAATAACCACATCTGCATACCCTTTATATCTATTTTTTTAATATATATTTTACTTATGAATGAATGTGTAATATTTAAAAAATTTATGTTTTTTATGGTATAGAATTTGTAATATTATTATTTTTTATGTTGGATTTAAAATTTATGATTTTTTATGTTTGCTGGCTTGATTGTTATGCTTATTGAATTATGGATAAAAAAAAATAAGGATGTTTTTAGCTTGTGAGCATTGATTACCATGAATATTTTGAGGTCGTATCCATAATTTTTTTTTTCTTTCCCGATTCTACATATATTTGGTTTTGTATTATATTTTTAAAACAAGTTCAAAAGATTAAAAATTAATCAAAATTATTTTTAAAAGCGTTTAAAACAAGCCCATTACCTATTTGAGAATAGTGGATAATAACCGCAACAACGGCGCAAATGCGCATAATAAAAAAATGATGAGAATGCAAATATTTAAAAGTAATATCCGTATTTTGCGAATGAGTATGCGAATATTACAAATAACTCGTGAATATCTACGTGACAGTAACGCTACATGCCCTACTTTACGTAGACAACGGGCTTATTTGGTAACCAATCCAAACAATTTCAATTCCCATTTCACTTCTCCCAAAAAAATCAAATCAAAAACATTCCTACTTTTTTACACTTTTTACATCACATCAATTATTTTTTTATTACTATTCAAATAAAAAAACTCACTACAAAACAAAACTTTTTCACTTTTCTATAAAACATTCTCAAATTTTATATCACATCAATCATTTATTACTACTACTCAAATAAAACATCCCATTTTTCACAACTTATAAAACATCCTATCCTCCCAAAATAGTTGTAGAAAAAAAAATATGATAAAAATACAAAAACATCCTTAAAACTGGGAGATCGACAAAGTATAAAACTTGTACACGCAAAAAGATGTCATTCCAAAAGTAATCCTCAAAACTTAAACTGATCTTCGACTCTGTCAAGATATTTTAGCCCCATTACAATAATTCTCCTCTATCACTAGCTAATTTTCTGCGAACTTTTTGCATGTGCTGACTGGATATATGGAAAATGAATGGACGGATCGAGGAGACATCTTCGACTTGTTAATTAAGATATTAGCTCCATATATATATTACACAACTCAACAAGCTTAATTAACTTGTTGCGTCAATTCTCTGTTCAAGTAATTGTTTTTTTTTTTTCATGAATAAGTAATTAATATTTTTTAATTATTTAATTAATTAATTAAATAAATAAATAAATGAATAAGTAATCAATATTAAATAAGCATTTATTTAATGAATATAAATGCTCAAGTAATTGTTGTCCTGACCGGATTGAGAAATGAATGGAGGGAGGAGCTAGACGAGACGAGACGAGACGATCGATGTACGTCCTTCATGATTGGTGGGGCTATCAGCTATGGACCATTCCCGGCCCCCACCAACGCAGGGTGATTGATGATCTGTTGGTCCATAATAACTTGAATCGTAGCCACGTCACGATTTCGTCACTTAAATAATTTGCCAAGTAACTAAATATATTGCGTGAATAATTTGTCACGTAGATTATTGCCATGCGGCAAATAAATTACGTGACTAATTTATTTTATATAATAATTTTTAAGATTTGGTCAAATTCTACATAATAACTTGAATCGTAGCCACGTCACGATTTCGTCACTTAAATAATTTGCCAAGTAACTAAATATATTGCGTGAATAATTTGTCACGTAGATTATTGCCATGCGGCAAATAAATTACGTGACTAATTTATTTATACATTCTGTGCATCAGCATCACGATTTATTGGTCATGTTGTTAATCGGAGATGTGGTACATAAATCACGTGATTAATTTATTAAAATTATTTTAATTTTTTTTTTTAAATTTAAAATTTTAGCTGCTTGATTTATTGGCCACGTGACACATAAACCACGTGGTTAATTTATTAAAATTATTTTAATTTTTTTTAAAGATTTAAAATTTTAGCCACGTAGTTTATTGGCCACGTGGTACATAAACCACAAGGCTAATTTATTAAAATTATTTTAATTTTTTTTGAAGATTTAAAATTTTAGCCATATGGTTTATTGACCACGTCGCAAATTGGCCACGTGATACATAAACCACGTGGCTAATTTATTAAAATTATTTTAGATTTTTTTTTAAGATTTAAAATTTTAAGCATGTGGTTTATTGGCCACGTCGCACATAAACCACATGGCTAATTACATTAATTGCTGAAACTTCCTTCCAACCCATTTCTAATTTCCCTCCTCTTTAATAATTATCTCTCTCTTTCTTACTTTTTCTAATTTTCTCTTTTTTTTTTTCTTTTTTTTTTTTTTTTTTTTTTTCATTTCCCCCGCCACCTTTAACTATTCTTTTCATTTTTCTCTTCTTTTTTCTTAATTCTTCCTCTTTTTCCCACGCACGACTTTCCTTCTCTTTTTGCGTTTTTTGGGGTTTTTTTTTTATTATTTTTTTTGTAGTTTCATTTTTCTCCATCTCCAATAAACATGCATCTCCACTGGTAAAACAGGAACGACGACATGGTGATTTTTGGTGTTTTGTTGGTGATGCCGTTGACGGAGGATTTTTGAGGATTTTTTGGATTATATTTCATGGGAGAAGGAAGGGGAAGATTTTGTTGGCCTTGAAGAAGTTTCCGGCAAGGAAAAATAAAAGAAGCTTCCGGGGAGGGCAGATAGAAAATACCGGCAAAAAAGAAAGAAAGAAAGAAAGAAAAAAGAACAGAAATTAATTTATGTTATTTTTTAAAAAATATATGATTTTAGCGACGTGGGTTAGTTCTACGTGGCTAAAAGTGAATTTTTTTTTATTTTTATTTTTTTAAAAAAGTAAAAAATAAAATGCATTTAGCCATATCTGACTTTTGAGTGACACGTGACTAATAGCTACGTCGCTAAGTAAACACATGTATAAAATATCACGTTGCAAGTGACATTTAGCGACAACCTGATTAATCACGCAGGACCCACGTGGCTAGCAGTTAACGACGTGGATGACCCTCATCCACGTAACTAACTGCATGTGGCTAAATATTAAGTTATTCCATACACGTGCACAGGGGCGGAACTAGGAATTTTTTTGTGGGACTCCAAACCTATAAATATACATACATATACATATAATCCCTCTATATGTTGTGCAGTCGGTCCAAATCTTAATCAATAGAGGGCATTCGTGTCGTTACGTTATAGTACTACTCCCTGGGGCGCGCCGATAATATCAACAACGACCACCTAAAAAAATTAAAGTTGCTAAAATTGTCTTCTTATTTTTGTGAACCCTAGCAGAGCATATTATATACGTACCTAACAAAATTGTTGTGGTTCGCTTTTGGAGGCCAGCAACGAACTTTCAACTTTAGCTATCAGCTCGATCGTCTAACGTTAGTTTGGGTACTAAAAATATGTCACCTTTTTTCTTGGAGGCAAACCAACTTTCAAGTCTCAGAATAAGTTGGTTGAAATGGTCGCTTGGGAGAAGATAGAGAAACACAAATCAACTAATTAATTAAAAAAGGAACGACAGATCGATGTGTGGTCGATCTCAGCAGAGAGATCACCTTTTGAATTAATTCATATATTGATCGATCAGGATTTGTTTAAACATCAATCACGTGACCCCTGGCCTTAAGCCTCAGTAATTAATTATTCAAAGGGATCGATATGCATGCCACTGCCATGAAATACAAACGTACGTGATAGGCCTCTTGTATTAATTTATATATAACCAATATACAGCAAGAAAGAGGCTGTGTTTATGTATCATATATATATATATATATACATATTTCATAGTTTTCATGAATCGTGTAAATTAATTCAAACGATAACATATATAAAATAAGTCAGAAGATCATATATAGTTTATGTCAGAGAGACATGCATGTGAATTAAGGCCCGTTCTATTCTTTTTTGTTTTTTCAAATTAATTCAATTATTTAGGAGTGCTTATACTTCTATTCAAGTGTATTGCTAGGTCGATCTTATGGAGCTGTGAATCTATTTCAAAGATCTGCTCAGTACTGTGATTCCCTTAAAAATTTGCATTATTTAACTAGGATCAACCATATGGGGTCGATGCCTTGCCCTCCCCCCTCTTTTGATTTTTGATTTTTATTATAATATACAAATAACTAATTTAATACATTTGGCTTTAAATAATTAAGCTAGCCCCTGCCACAAAAAAAATAAAAAAGGTTAGGCCCTGACCTTATTATAACAGATCGAAATCATTTTATATCATCTAAACCTGAAACATCATGAGCAACAATATTAACCCAAATCTTTAATTAAAAAAAAATTAGGCATGAGAAATATTAGCCTTTAGAGAAACGTAAATAGAATTTTTTTAACAAAGCAACGTATATGCTTACTCTTCTCATTTCTATTGCTGCATTGCCACTATAGTATAAGCCTTTTCAGCCATGAATGAATACTGTCAAAATTAGGTCTTGCAACAAAAATGAAGATAAGTTTCTTAACTAATTCTTTGACGATGTTGTACACCGAGAGATAAATTTCTACGAAATTTAATTAGTAAAGATTTAATCATATGTAGATGATTTTTGAAATTTAAAAGTTCGCCAGTTCATTCTGATAGATATTTGAATTAAAAATTAAAATATATTAAAAATAATTATTTTGATTCTTTTCAGTCTTAATATATTTCCCATTAATTCATGTTTTGGCCTCATCCCTGCACATGCAGAGATTTCAAGAAGAAAAACAAAAAGTTCAATACATCAAGTTTAATTCGGAACTGTACGTACTTAAATATCACCAATAAATTAAGGAATTTTCTGCACAAGTATCGAATTTAATTTAAGGGCTGCAACTAATTAAGTAATTAGTATATTCCTTTTTAAGGCAGTCAAGGAGGAAAGGTAGCATAGAAATTAGTGCATGATTAATGGTTGAAAGAATGCATGGCCTTCTTGATTCGATCGGGCCGGACGTGCTAGTGAAGCACGTTCTCATGAGTCATGACTACTGATCAGCTAGTGCAAAATTATTAGGGCTGTAGGGCATACGAAACACGTTGACATGAAATATTTGATTTTTAGTGTTCACTTGTCTGTGTCCATTGGACTTTAGCGACAAAACAACTTACATTATTATTAATGTGGCCGTAGATTCAAAACTGAAATCTGGGGGCATGCCTCCGTCTATAAATGTCAGACTTTTACGCCAGCTTTGGGGAATACAAACAGCAGCAACAACTCTCATATTAATTCTCCCTACGGGAGAGTGAGGGAGAGAGAGAGAGAGAGAGAGAGAGAGAGTAGTCCTGCAACAAAAAACTGTACAGAAATGGGCAGAAGTCCTCGGTGTTCAAAAGACGGATTAAACAAAGGAGCATGGACTGCACTTGAAGACGAAATGCTCGTGGATTATGTCAAGAGCCACGGCGAAGGGAAATGGAGTAATCTTGCCAAAGAAACAGGTGAGAGATCAGAGCCTTCGATCACTACTTCAATTCGATCTCCTTTTCCCGGATGCATATATAAAGAACATCAAATTAATTACTACAGCTTTTTTTCTTCTTTTCTGTGCTACTATTTGGTTAGACTAATCAAGATTCATAGGGTAGTTCAGTGGACAGAATTGAAAACTACAAGTCCTTGTTTCCTGAGATTTCAAGTACTTTCTTCTTCTTTTTTTATTTTTCAAAATTGAAGCTAAGTTTTATAGATTTTATAATGGCCAAGTTCATTAAGGAGTAACTATAATTTAATGTACAATTAATCCTAATAAATTAACAAGGCAGTAGTTCAGAGTTACAGCCCTTGGCTTTTCTTATATGTTTATAGTTAATTATGAGAAGAAAAAATGTTGGGAAAATCAGCAAGTAAATAAAAGAATGTGGGTTGATTTGTGTTTGTTTCCATTTTTTGGTTTATTTACTTTGATTTTCTGGGGCAGGGCTCAAGAGATGTGGCAAGAGCTGCAGGCTTCGTTGGATGAATTACCTGAGACCAGATATAAAGAGGGGGAACATTTCTGAAGACGAAGAAGAATTAATCATCAGGCTACACAAGCTCTTGGGCAACAGGTACTTCTGTCCTATTTTTTTTGGGTACTTTTATGTAGAATGTGATAGCCGATTAGGACAAGTACTTTGATAAACTTTAATTTCCAAATGTAGAAACCGATAGAAGATAGTACATATAACCAACTAATTGATAGTTCTAACACTCCCGCTTAGGAGGTGGTTCAAACTCGAATCAACATATGAAATATTTAATTGAAACTGAAGCAAACTGTAGAGCCAAAAATTGAATTTGTGACTTTTGATATCATGTTAAAGCATTATTTAATTAATATTTTAACATACTTAAGTGCAAGTATGTGGTTGCAGATGGTCTCTAATAGCAGGGAGACTTCCGGGAAGAACAGACAATGAAATTAAGAATTACTGGAACTCCTATTTAGCCAAGAAGTCAAAGGATCAGTTCCCATTAGCCAAGCCTACAGCTGAAAAAAAGCCAATGATTGGACTTCACGGTGACAACAAGGTGGCAGTGGAACCATTGACGTCGGACAATAAGTTGGTTAAGATTAACAAGTCCTCACCATCAGAATCAAGTGCTGGGTCACCGCTATCGACAGCCAGGGAAGAGAAAACAGCGGACTTCATGTTGGACCTGAGCTCAGAGGATTTATGCAGAATGCTTGACTTCGATTTTGCAAAACCCAGTGATGTTGATCATGAGATAAACGAGTTGAATCAGCCTCTTCTACCGTCGGAGGGAATGGAAAGCAATCACTCTGGCAGCGACTTATGTGGTCAAGCTAATAACATGAGTTCGGATTTCCGATCATTGTTTCTAGAATCAGATGATGGTTGGTTAGGAGATAATATAGATATTCTGTTCTCGGACTGACTAAGTTGGTTACACCTAAATTTGACTCTGCAAGGTCAATATTATTGCAGCATTTGTCAAAGCTTAAATTATTCCAGCAGCTTAGAAGAAGATTGACCCTACGTACGTACATTTTAGTTGAGATTTTGGATTTAAATATTGCATTCAGTGAATAATAATTAAGCTGCCTATATTGGGCCAAATTTCACATGGTTATCTTTCACCTTGTCACTGTTAAATTCCAATGTATCAACCAACATATTTACGGGTTCGATTGTTAACTTTTATCCTTGCAAGAAGGTATGTTTGTTGATGTGTTTTAGACGGTATTTTTTTTTTTTGTTCGAAAAAAATACCACCGGGTCGTGAAGTTTATCTAGGAGATGTTTTTTAATTATTTGCATTCTCAATTTTTAGAAAGAACCGCTAAATCACGTTCTCATAGTTGAAGGAACATAAAAAAACAAAAGAAACAAATTTTGATGGCCGAACCATTATATATATAATCCTCTTATTACTCTTCTTTCCAATTTCTTTTTAGTGGCCAGGTAGTTTTTTTATTTTTGGTTGGGATGAGACATAAATGTGAAAATAGTTTTGAGTTGTTTGTTAATACTTAGATTTTTTTTTTTGCTAGCTAAAAGCCATATATATATATGGCTTACCCAACTACACAGCCCACATACGTATATACATTAAGGTAAGAAAATAATATCGGAGTGTTAATATATTTCATAACGTACATAAATCCTTCAAAACATTACAGTTCCATCAACAAATTAATACGTAGTGCATACGAATAAAAAAGAGCATGCATGCCCATCTAAATGTACTACAAAATGCATGCCTCCTAGCAAGAGAACACAAAAGTTGTCCCTATGACTCAGACGGGTTGCTCTAAACATAACTACTAGGCTCCACTGTTTTTAAATTCCCAATAGCTGTAAAATCAACATTAAGAAGTGAAAATGTGTGTCCATGACTAATTAAGTAGAACAAACAATCAAGTATGTATGTGAAAGGTGAGCCTGTTATTAATAAAAGCTTGCTTGCCTGCTTTAAGACAAAGTGTTTTGACCCCAAGACAATCAACTAGAGGGAGTGAATAAGTGATGTGTAACAGTAAATATCAAATTAAAAATTCTACAACATCAAATATCAAACTACCACATTGATAATAGGCAATCACACATCAATACAAAATTTTGGCCGACGAAGTGTAGTGAAATACTTTGAAGAAAACTCCTCAAAGGTAAAACACTACGGGATAGCCAAACCCAAAAAATTAACTAATTTCACTATAAAAAAGAAAGAGAAATTTACAATAAAATCATACTCACAAAACCTTTATAGATGACTCTCTGTTGTACTGAACAAGCGATCCACTTGCCCACTATCGTAGTAGTTCTCTCATAACTTATGGACAATTCTTCTATATGATTTCCTTAATAGGAACTATGATTAGACTTCAGGTTGTTGATGGTGAAGGGTGCCATTTGAACAAAACACTCCAAGAGATTGAACAACATAAGCTCACAACAATGATCTCTCTTGGCATACAATGAAACAAACGGTTTAAGCTCTATCTATCAAAAGGCTTGAGCAAAGAACAATTGTGCTTAGAGGTCCTTATAAAAAATAAGGAGCAAAGCCCTAATCTGGATGTTGAAAATCCTTCGAATCCATGTAGTTCACGCAGCAGCGTCAGGATGCCTCTAGGGTTTCTTGTGTCTTAGTAGTGAAATAGAAAAAGCATTAGGATGAGTTGTTGACATATTTTCTAACGGAGCTCTCTGTAAGTCCTCACATCAGGACGTCTTATTGACATCATTGTTGATGACACATTCTGTAAGTCTTTTGTAACAGCCTAACAGGTCTTGTCAGGACGTCTTGCTGATGCGAGCTCTCGGTGTGTATTTTGTAATCATCTGATTAGGACGGTTAGTTGACGCCAGTGGTGATTAGGCTCTTGGGAGTGCTTTTGAAATAGTCACGTCGGGACCACTTTGTTGACGCCAGTGTAAATCTTCACTTAATCAATTCTCGATGAAAACCCCAAAACACCTAAGTGTTAACAAGACTTACAAAAATTGCTTTGATAATCAAATAAGCCAACACTAAACCTAACAAATACCCTGTTTGGCAATTAGATGACAAATTCAATAAAACAAAAAATTACAAGTAAAATGAAAAATCAAACTTTACAATACCAACCCAAGTCCATCAAACCACTAACTAGAATTGATTGAAATTTTTACATCTGAATTTTGTACATGTCTTCTGAATCACAAATTAACTAATTGTGCGCATTGAAATTTGAAAATATTAAAACAACATTAAACAACTCAATTTTATAATCAACAATGCATAATCCAAACCTCATAGGATTTAATCATCATCTCAACACATAAATCAATATCATGGAACCAATGACAACATATATCCATCTCAATTTCATCCAGTGACATAGAGGTAAACAAAATTTCATCAATCATCATTACCCATGTAAATAAGATAATTATCATAATTAAATTCTAACATCAACCGTCAAAGGATACATATGATCAAAAAATATAACATCAGTAAAAAAATCTCCTTCAATTCTGGATAGGTGTCCCAAACCACTATCCATACCCTCCCTCCTTTTTGTCACGAATTACAAATGGAAGAACTCAAGTGGTCTCGCTTGCATCCTAAGGAGAGTCTCTCTGCATCACAACTTTGACATCCATCCCGATTTGTATTATGCGGTCATTCGCCCCAATAAAGTTAGTCTGAAGTTGTGTGAGGGTCTTATTAGTCTTGACCACATAATTGCCTATGACTTGAATTGGCTATCAAAGTGCGCAATTGTCTTCTTCCTTTGGGTGCCAATACTCTGCTCCAATCCATCAAGATGATCATCCACATATTTTTTCAGCACTGCAATCTCCTCATTGAAGTGTTTTCGCTGCTCACTGCATGCTTGACCAAGACTAATGACTATATGCCTATTGATATGCCACAGATTGGTTAAGATAATTTTGGCAAGCAATCTCATAGGGTTTGGCATGTCCCCAAAAAAAGAAATGAGACATATGATCAGGCCAAGAGGGACCCTTGGAAGGAACAAAAACTTCTTTCATTGGAGACTTTGAAAGAAAGTTTGGGTCAAAGAAGGGAAATTCAGTGTTTGAAACCTTCGAATAGGAAAGGCAATAGAGATGAGGTCAAGAGTGACCTCAATTTGAACTCTCCTAAGAATCATACTAAATTTAAGTGGTTCTTTTTGAAAGTTGAACATGTTTGTGTAGAACTCTCGAACAATGTCTACATCAGGAAAGGCAAGAGTGATTGTAAAAGACAACCAACCCCTAGAGGAAAAAATGGATCCAATGAACCCAAAGTATTCATCGGTAAAGTATTAAAGTCTTAACCTTCTCTTAACCAGGACAGTGCGGTAAACGACCTTAGCTGCAATAGTCACAAACCGTTCTGGTGCAAATGATCGTAATACATGAGCTGAATGGATGATTTCATGGAAGATTGTTGCCCTTCCTTCGGTACTTCGATGAGGCCTTCTTTGAGCCTTTAATAGGCATCAATGCATTCAATAATCAACAAAACACAAGTCCTGTAAACAAATTAATTTGATTTACGGTTGGGTGTAAGCTCTAATCACAAATCTTGCTTAAATCCTTCGCTAGTTAGACATTGCAAACCCATTCCTGAACTATTTTGTAGTATACTATGTCGGTGTTACATTCTATTTGAATTATATAGCCTTAAAACCTTACTAGACTTAGATAGTTCCCCCCAAACTTCTGCTAGAAACCATAGTTTCAAATTTGGGAGCATGCATGCTCATTCGGACTAGATTTGAACGGAACACCAAACAAGTTGTTTTGTTCGAGACTCGTTTGGACGGTTATCGAATGAGTTTATCGAACAACCCTCTCTGATCAAAACTCGCCTGAACAAATATCGAATAAGAGACTCAAGTTCTCCTCCATATGAGGCCTCGTTTGGATAGTACCAAATCAGTGCCTCGAGTTCTCTATTTTTGTGTTACTTTTACACCCTCATCCAAACAGGACAACAATCATTCGGACGTCAAAGTCCATAAATTGCACTAACACTGAAAGTCACTTCAAAATATAATTCCCATCTAGGGGTGGTCACGGGCTGGATTTTCATGTTTTTGGAAACCCGACCCGCAATGAACGGGTTTGAAACTTGGGATCCGCATACCACATAGTGAATGGTTGATCCGCTCGGTCTCGGGTAGAATGGATCAGGGCAGGTTTGGGGCTGTGCGGGTATTTCTTTTCTCTTCTTTATTTTTTATTTTTATTTTTTTATTTTTCAACTTTCTGGGCCCAAAACCAGGTGGGCATATTTTAAATCTATTTTATTTCAACACATTTGTTTTGTTAGGCCCAAAATTTATGTGAAGAATGTTTTTTCAACACTTTCCATTCTTTACAAATTTCTATACAAAATCATCACTGCCCGTTCACCGGAATCAGGACAAAATCAGTAGCTAAGCATAATAATGAACACATCAAAATTAAAAGTTCCAACAAAAAATAACATGAACTTAGTCCAACAAAAATTAAAAGTTCCAACAAAAAAGAACAGAAACCTAGTCCAACAAAAATTAAAAGTTTAAACAAAAAAGAACAGAAACTTAGTCCAACAAAAATTAAAAGTTCCAACAAAAGAACAGAATCCGTAATTCAGCAGAATGAATGAACACAAAAAAAATCAGTTGTCCCAACAACAGCTGAATGCTCTAAACCAGCAACAAAAGACCAGAAACCCAGCATAGCATCACCTTCAACTCATCATATTCAAGTAAAATATTGACGTTCTTCAAAGGTATTTCTACATAGGAGAATGAAAAAAAAAAAAAAAAAAATTGATTTACAATCATAATTCAAAACTAATAAATAGAGTGATTGAATAGTTAAATAAATTAACTTGTGAATAATAGAAAGCTTACTTGATTCAAGCCTATAACTTTTAGCATCATAAACTATCTCCGAATCATAATCATTGCCACCACTTATGGGTTTTGACCTTAACCAATTTTGTGAACATATTAAATATTAAGGCTTCAACTATTATTGGAATCAACGAACACCGAAAAGGGTCCAAAACACACCCTTAAGTGCTAAAAGTCGACTTTGAAGCAATCGTTGTAATGGAAATTGCTAAAACATCTCGTACTATTTAGGCAAGTATTGGGAATTTGGTTGAGTTCACCTTCAACCAATTTAAAATATCAAAATTAGCATTCAAATTTTCTACATCCTCCATCAAATACTGATCTACTTCTCATATGTTTTCTACATTACTTTTAGAAGCTCAGTAGTTATGGAACGTATTTATGAAGTGAAATGAATGGTCACTACTCACTTTCACTTATTGTTATTGATTGACATTGAGACGAATCACTACCTAGATGAACTTGAGATGAACTCCCACCAATGATGTCATAGTGATCATATAATTTGTCAATGTGGTGCCTTAATTTTTTAATCATTTGTGTTGATTGCTCAACACTGAGAACTTATTTGAACCAATAGTCTAATAAATCCAATTTGGTGCGTGGATCAAGTACAACCGCAACAAACAACATCAAGTTGACCTTATGAAAATCTCTCCAATACTTGTTATACTTCACCTTCATTTTCTCTGTCATGGCACTCAATACATAATCACCACTCTCACTAAAAGCGTGTAAATGTGCTTGAACACAAATATCTTGGAAGTACATATTAGATGTTACATACAAAGAACTCGAAAGTTGTATGGTCACATCATAAAAAAAGTTTCAAAAACTTGAGAAAAGCCCTAACATTTTTCCAATATTCAAAAGTATGAGGTCCCAAACCCCTTTTCTCTTACCCTCCTTCAAACAACGTAGAAACAAAGTGTTCATCGTCTTCTTCCATGAGTTGTAAAGCACATTGACATTTTTCAGCGGCTTCCAACATCTTATATGTGAAGTTCTATCTAGTTGAAACATCAAGACACAACTAACCCTTAAACTGATTTTTTTTTTTTCTTAATTTCCATACAACCCTTAAATTTCTCAAATTTTGAAGATAAAGACTTCACATATTTTACCGCGTTTGGAACTTTCACAATAGAGTCACTAACCTCTTTTAAACCATCAGTCACAATAAGATTTAGTATGTGTGCACAACACCTCATATGCATAAATTCATTCTCCAATATGGTGCCCACCTTATCTCTACTTCTGCACTGCAAGTACTCAATAGCAGTATCATATGTACTAGCATTGTCAACCGTAATAGTAAAAATGCTACTAATACCACACTCAAGGATACAAGACTCAATTTTCTTCCCAATAGTCTCTCCTTTTGTGATTAAGAATTAAAGAAAAATTCATAATTCTTTTGTGTTAGAATGGTAGGTGATACACATATAATTCAGGTTTTGCACCGAAGTCCACATATAAGTGGTAAGACAAACCCAAGCACCGAGTGTCAAGAACATTGCCATCAACTTTTCCTTCTCAGATATATAGATCTTCATATAGTCTTCATTACAGTGTAATGAGAAAGAATTTGAAACCTAGACTCAACAGTCTTCATGAAATCATGAAACCCTTCACCCTCTACAAACTTAAAAGGCAATTCATCCACAATTACCGTCTTAGCCAATATTGCTACCCTTATTTTCTAAACATTGTATTTCACAATAACAAGATTACCGACAGATCCTTCTCCCCCTTCTCCTTCCTTATTAGCATCAAAACTCAACGTTGATTGTGACTGATCTAATTTACCAAACCTCCTCAGATATTTCTTACAACTATTCTTCAAATGTGATAACATGGATGAAGTATGATATGAATTTTAATTGTAGTCGCAAGTGCGAGGTCGATTTCACAGGGGATTGTGTTTTTGAAAACAAAATTTATGACTAAATTAATCAAATCCCAACCTAGTTCCAAAAAATGTTTGATTTTGGTGAATAAAAGAAAACATAAATAAAATAAAATAAAACAAAAGAAAATGTACTAAGGTTTTAGAATCCACACTCACCGAATCATAACAACATATTCCATGTTTATCAATATTAATCTGAAGTTCTCATAATTAAAATTATAGGTATGTTTTACTATGCTTCAAATATTTAATCAAAATCATTCCATGTATCCATTCTTTACACAAATCACAAAAGAAATCCAATTTATATCAAATCATCAACTGTATCCGTAAATCATAACAAGATATCCAATTTAAATCAAAACATCAGTTGTATCTGTAGAATAAATCATAAAGGATATCCAATTGTTTTATAAATAAAAACCAAGCAATCAATTATGTGAAATTATTTCAAATCATCAAATATATCCTTAATTGAATCACCAAAGATATCCAAGAATCATTCCACACATTGAGAAGAAGTAAAACATTGAAAAAATTAAATTAAATAAAATTGGATAATAAATACTTACATGGAAGTATTGTTGTTCTTCATCGATGAGGTTTCATCCTCAACCTTAGTTGAGAAATTAGCTACACATGATTATGAAAATAAAACCTACACCTAAAAAAAAAAAACTAAACTAAACAGAAAATATTTATGGTCTCTAGCTTCCCCCCCCCCCCCCCCCCCTTTTCTTGAGGCTTAGCAGTCCATTTATAGGGAGCACAAACCCTAGAAGCCTTAGAAATCCTAGGAAAATCATACTTCAATCTCATAGTCAAATTTGGAAGCAATTATAGTATAAATCGGAATAGGATTCGTCCAGACTTGCGTTCTTATATTGCAGGATACTTTTGGCATAGCAGACATCCGAATTAGGAAAATCATATTTCACAATGATTTGTAGCATTTTGAGTTAGCTTTCTAACACCGCTATTTGCACCTTAATCCGATACTTAAATGGAAAGTTATGGCAAAAATACTATGACATGTGTAGAATCTAAAATTTAATCCAATCCGATTTCGACTCCAATTGGAGAAATTTCGATTTAATCCTTGCATTGATTTGATTAAACATAACCACATCATATAGGTCTTCTCAAAGTGTGCTTACGTCCAAACTTTGCATTTTTCACCTTAAAGCTGTTGTTTTCCATTAGCAACTTACAAAACACTAAAAACATAACCCTAACACAAAACATTAGATTAAGATACAGCTAAAGAATTAACTAATGTAAATTTGGGGGTTTAAATATGCAATATTTTGCACTCATCAAAGTACCTAGCCTTTTGCAGTGACAACTAAACAATTTGCTACAATAGTTGCATTTTGATTTAGGATCTTAGAAATCACCCCCCTCTATCTTGGTAAAATGTTCCCATGCAATTGATTTTGCTCAGTTTTTTTAGGTTTTGGTAGGAAAGCTTCAACTGAACTAGGATTCTGAGTACCAATATTTGTTGTAGGTCCATTATCAACACATTCAACATTCTCACTATTAATGGAAGGCATAGTGCTATCTAAAAGACTGTAAGTAGAACTAGGTGAAGCCTAAGCACCAGCAATAGAACCAATATTCTTAGCACCACTATTTGCATTACCATCTATGAATCTACAATTAGTTTTAAAAAATTCATCAACAATTTATAAAACATTTAAATTAATAATAATAAAAAATACATAATTCAAAAAGACTCATAAGAAATACATATAAAATCCACATAATCTATATATAACCCGCTCAACAGAATAAATATACAAATAAATATAGAATGACAGTGTAACACTGTCATATATAACCACCCAACATATTTCATATACATAATCTTTATCTTGGAGTATATAGAATAAAATACAAACTGTAACAATTATTTGTATTTGACGCAGAGACGAAGATAGAGAAGATTGTATTTGACCGTAGATTAACCTTGATCACAAAATTAGAATCACTTAACATCTTTATCTTGGAATATATAGAATAAATTACAAACTGTAATACTTATTTGTATTTGACGCAAAGACCAATATAGAGATGATTGTATTTGATAAAAGATTAACCTTCACAGAATTACAATTACTTAACATCTTCTTTGTAATTTTTATTCTTAATCTAATGAAAGCATGGAATTGTAAGCAAGTCAAGGATGTGAACCCCAGAGTTGGATAATTACCCACGGTTTGTAATTCATCAATGAAAGTTATGCAACATCAAGTCATTAATCCATTAGAAAATAACATCATATTACTAACAGTCTTACATTTTAGAAACGTCAAAAGCCATTTGAGAGAGAGAGAGAGAGAGAGATATGAAGACTGAAAGTCTAAAATACCTGTACTGATAGTCAGCGGTTGAAGTTGAAGACAACGACGAGTGAAAATTTCTTCACAACAGAGGGATCGAGGCACAAACTGTGTGGAAGATGAGTGATTACCAACGATCAAATTTCTGAAAAGTGAATAATCCATTTGATTTTAAACCCTAAACTGTATAAGAAACGAAAGAAGTGGATGAAATTGGAAAGATTCACGCTGCTTGAACTTTGGTGGGGATGTTCCATCTGGTATCAAGGTATAACTATGACTCTATGAGACTAAAAGAAAAGAAAGAGGAGTCGTGTTAGGGTTTCACGGTTTTGTGGGAAAATCTGATGCTATACGGTTTCATGGTATCATACAATTTGTGTGAAATTTTTACTTAGTTTAAAACTGACCTCGGGGTAGGGCGGATATGCGGATTGAAAAATATTTATTTTCGCAATTTGTCCCGTAAGTCACGGATTAGGTCCACTCCTACCCGCCTATTTCAATTTCAACATAATATCTTTAAAAACAGGTGTGGGGTGGGGTTGGGCAGTGCGGATTTGCCCGTATGGGCGAATTTTGCCCACTCCTATTACCATCCCTCCAACACTTCTTTCTATAGTACACCACATAAACTTCATCACATGCATGCCAAAAACTTCAACATTCATATGTAAAAATCATCCACATTTTTCCTTCATTTCCAAAACATACTTCTGACCTTTCTGTAACACTCTACAACCATCAACATTTACCAACAACTAACCATATATTTATAACGTACACTAAAATGTGCGTTAAATCGAAGTCTAGAGAAAATGCTTTACCTTGGTTATTTATCCTTCTCCTTCATGCCTTCAACAACCAGTCTCTCCAACATCAACATTTACCAACAACTAACTCATACACTCTTGGTGGTGGTAGCACAAAGGATCTTGTTTTGCCGAAATGCTGTAGTACATGAAGCGGTGTTCACACACATCCTACTTAGATTCTTTGAGAGGCTTTGACCCTAGTTGAGGACTTCAAGCAGTACAATACCCCAAAGCAGAAGGAGCCCGCCTCTACCATTAATCGGTCTCCAGTTCTATGGCAACCGTCACCCCCTGGGAAGATAAAAATAAACTAGGATGCTGCTGTCAATAAGAAGTTAGGTCGCATAGGAATCAATATAGTAGCACAAGACAACAACGGATGTATCAAGGTAACCAGAAGCACCACCCAAAGAATTGAGGTGGAACCAGTCGTTGTTGCAGAAGCAATAGCAGCTTTACATACTGTGTTCCTCATAAAGGAGATGGGCTTTCATGATTTAAGGAAATGCTTTGCAAATTGTGCAGGAGATCATATTTGCGAGCCCTAACTTAGCAAGATTGGTCACTTTATGGAGAACACCCAACAAGAATTAGGCCTCTTACGATCTTTTCCGACTGTACATATTAAGAGGGAAGCCAATTTAGTAGCTCATGGACTAGCTCGACACTACAAAAAAAAGGCAAATTCTGGACGGTTTTTTTCTGGATGGTTTTTAAAACCGTCTAGAATTAAATTTTTACAGACGGTTTTCAAAAAACCGTCCGTAAAAAAATAAATTACGGCGGTTTTAAAAAAACCGTCTGTAAATTTACAGACAGTTTTGAAAAACCGTCTGAAAATGTAAATTTTTAGACGGTTTTAATAAAACCGTCAGTAAAATTACAGACGGTTTTACTTAAAACCGTCTACAAATTATTTTGCAGTCGGTTTAATTGAAACCGTCTGCAAAATTGCAGACGGTTTGAATTAAACCGACTGCATTTTTACAGACTGCAATTTTATTTTTAAAAATATGGAGTCCATGTCATCGATCCGCACCTCAAATAAACCCCACATCTCGACCGTCTCTTTCATTTATCAACGACCCACAGTGTTTTTAAATCCCTCTTGGCCAAGATTTTCCCCAAGATCAGGCAGGGCGCGACTGAAGATTGGCGAGACAGGCGACGGTATCATTCTTCTTCTTCTCTCTCCGGCCGGCAACTGGAATTCCGGACGGTTTTGCCCAAACCGTCTGGAATTCCGGACGGTTTTGCCCAAACCGTCCAGAAATTCATTTAGCGACACCATATCCTAGACGGTTTTAAACCGTCTAGAAAAAACCGTCTGGAATTGATTCCAGACGGTTTTTTTGCATTTTTGGACGGTTTAAAACCGTCCAGAATTTGCCTTTTTTTTTTGTAGTGCGAGGAGCTGCCACCCATGGCATAGAGAGATTTTGGTTGGAAGAAATTCCACCGAGCATCTATGGCATTGTAATTAGGGAAAGCTATGTCCCTACCTATGTGATCTTTGGATCTATTTTTTTTTTTTTTGGAGATTTATAAGAAGATCAGGATTTGTTCAAAAAAAAAAAAAAAAAATTCATATACTAAACAAGGTTTTTTCTACCAATTCTTACGTATCGTAATACAAACTTCATTATCACTGTCATTTATAGACACTTGCACCTCTTTACTTCTCTTTTTACCATTATGGGATTAACACTCTCATAATTAATTGTAGCTCTTTACCTTTCTTACTTACCAATATTGCAGAATTCCAAAGCCAACAAAAAAAAAAAAAAACTTCTAAACCTACTACATGGTGAATGGGACCCCACACATTCAAATAAATTGCTTTTTCTAATACTAATTAAATAACCACTTTAACCTCGGCATGCTATATATATATATATATATTGTCAAAAGTCTTTGTCCCACCATGTGATAAATGTCCTTTTATCATACCAACTTAATGCTTACGGTCATGAGTTGTTTGCATATTTGTTTCAACCGCTAAATAACCGAATCCATAGAAAAGAAGGTGCATGCATGTTGAGTCTCATCGAAAGATTCAAAGAGATTGTGATAGACTGATATATTTCTTATTGGTTTAATTTCTAAATTTTCATCATAAGAGAAATGATTAAAACACTCACACTACACAACAATGACATAACACCAAAGCACAATGGAGTGGGGCCTACACATGGATTTCACTTCATTGTGCCTTGGTGTTGTGTTATTGTTGTGTAATGTGAGTGTAAGGATTACTCCCCTTTCCATAATACTTCTTTTTTTAACTCTCATTCAATTGGTGGGTGCGCATGCCAGTTCCTACATGGCCTTGATAATTTCAACCTTAATTCAATTATTGGTCATTCAATTTTATGAATTTTCTAGTCGATTAATTGGTCATCCATTTGATTCTTAAATTAAATATTTAATCATTTCTACTACGTTTTAGTCCATGGAATATGTGTGACATGCACGTACGCTGCGAAACTAGAATGTTAACAGCTAATTAATTATAGATTTTTTTTTTTTCTTTTTTTTTGGTGAAAATTACGAAAAAACCTAAAAGTCTTAGAAAAGAGGCATACGATGATACGATGAGGGGTCGTGCCTGGGTCGCCTCTTCCTTAATTCCCCTTCCCCTCCCTGGTTTTTTTTTTTTTTTTTTTTTTTTTGGTGCATATTTTCCTTTAGTTTAGGGTATAGGTGAAATTTTGAAAATATTTTGTTAGAAATTTCAACAAAATAGGAACGGATTAAGTGATCTATATATATTTAATATCACCCCAATTAAGGTGCCAATTGATAGCAATCCAAACCACAGGCCAGGGGCTAACTTGATATTTTACTTCAAATATTAATTATTAGTTGCAACATTATACATTATTTGTATCAAAATTTTGATATTTAAATATCATGGTAGTCTTGACAATTTACGACAATTCTTCCTATCAAAACTTATTCCACGGCGTTAATGTCCATACGCTTTAATTTATGATTAATTAATTCCATAACATTAATTTTCTCTGAAAAAATTAATGGGAAAATGAAAAGCTTCTAATAAAAATTCAAAATAAGAGGAAAAAAAATATCCTACGTACATGCAGTACTACATGCATGTCACATGATAGTGTGAGACATCATACGTACACAGATCGAGTATTCTATTAAATATAGTGAAAACTTTTAAATATAACAATTAACAAGTCATTTTAAAAGTTCATGGTGTAAAAAACTAATTCATCTTAAATTTAGATGCCACACGGCTGATCAGTAAAAAATTCAAGAACAATAAATATTATACTCCAAACTAGTCTTATATATTGAGTTTGGCTTGCTTTCTATGGAAAAAATTATTGGAGACACTACAAAAAAAAAAGGGCATTTATGGACGGTTTTTTTTTAGACGGTTTCTAAAACCGTCTAGAAAACAAAATTTGCAGACGGTTTTTTCAAAACCGTCTGTAAAAAATTTATTATGGACGGTTTGATTAAACCGTCCATAAAATTACAGACGGTTTTAACTAAACCGTTTGGAAATTTTCATTTCCAGACGGTTTTATAAAAACCGTCTATAAATTTTTAGACGATTTTTTTCTAAACCGTCTGTAAATATTATTTCCAGACGGTTTAGTTAAAACCATCTGAAATTTTATAGACGGTTTTTACCAAACCGTCTGGAAATTTTTTTTCACATGCCATGTCATCGATCCGCGTGACACCCCTCATTTCACCACATCCATCCGATTTCTTTCTTAACCAAAATACAACCGTCCGATTAAAACCTTCACGCACACTGTATTCTTAAAATCATCGATCTCTTCTCTCTCTCTCTCTCTCTCTCTCTCTCTCTCTCTCTCTCTCTCTCTCGTTCTTCTTCTTCCTCCGGCCCACTAAACCCTCCATCTGCGTCTATCCCGGTCTTCATGCTACCTCCCTCAGAAATCCCCTCAATCACGCCTTTGCCATGAATCTGGATATCATCTCTGTGACGTCCCACATCGCCTGGGAATGAGGATGTGCTTATATGTATAAATGCACCCTATATGACACAACGCGTTTTAAAGCCGTGATGGCAATGAACCTATCAGAACTCCGCAGTTAAGCGAGCCGCTGCGAGAGCAATCCCAAGATAGGTGACCTCCTGGAAAGTCTGGTATGGGGAGCCAAAAGTGGACAGTATTGTGTCATTGGGGGTGGATCGTTACAAAATGGTATCAGAGCCATTGCCCAGCCTGAGATGGTGGGAGCGTGCACAAGCCTAAGAGGGTTGCCGGCGGGACTCGCTGGGATGCCAAGAATGGGGTGATCCCATGAGGGTCGCCAGCGAGGACGCTGGGTCCCAAGGGGGGGTGATTGTGACGTCCCACATCGCCTGGGAATGAGGATGTGCTTATATGTATAAATGCACCCTATATGACACAACGCGTTTTAAAGCCGTGATGGCAATGAACCTATCAGAACTCCGCAGTTAAGCGAGCCGTTGCGAGAGCAATCCCAGGATGGGTGACCTCCTAGGAAGTCTGGTATGAGGAGCCAAAAGCGGACAGTATTGTGTCATTGGGGGTGGGTCGTTACAAATGGTATTGTGTCAGTTGAAATTGTTGCCCAAATTACGCGAAGAAACATCCTCGTTTATGAAGGAAAGATCGTTGCGTCCGCCTAGCACGCCATAAATACCCGGAGTCACGCCTCTGCCATCAAAGCGATTAGGGATCGGTATATTTTCTCCCCTAATTACTGCGTCTATTACAGAGTCGAATGGGTTGCCCATATCACAAGAATAATCATCCTCATTTTTTAAAGAGAGATCGGTGCATGGGTTTCTGGCCGATCTGGCGAGGCCGTTGGGGTTTTTGGCCAGATCTGACCTAAACCGGCTTTGGGTCGTTTTGGGTTGGTATATTTTTTGGTTGATTTGTGAAAGGGGGGGGGGGGGGGGTGTTTAGCCGTGGCTGTAGTTGTTGGGTTGTGCAATGAGGGAGCTAGGAGATATGGTGCAGCTGAACCGAAGAAGCTTGATTCTCCGATGAATTTTCTGGTGGATTTCCCGGTAGAACGCGCGTAGAAGCTTAAGCTTTGACCACTGGACAAAATAAAAAAAAATAACAAATAACAAATTATTATTATTTTTTTTAAAAAAAAAAAAAAAACAAATTGTGGACGATTTTGGGCAAAACCGTCCATAATTTTTCTAGACGGTTTTGCCCAAACCGTCTAGAACTAGTTCTGGACGGTTTCGGCAAAACCGTCTAGAATTACGGACGGTTTGGCCCAAACTGTCCAGAAATTTATTTAACGACGTTATATTCTAGACAGTTTTAAACCGTCCAGAATTTCCTTTTTTTTTTTTTTTTTTTTTTTTTTTTTTTTTTTAATAGTGAGATCCTCACGAGCAAAAATAAACCTGAGAGATTGTTTCTAGCTAGTGAAAAAAATAATTGTTCTCCCACAATCTTGTAATTAATCTCCGCCATTTAGTTTTGCACGTACAATCTCTGATAATTTTTTTCACTAAAAGTAGGCTGTTTCTCTTACCTTAAAAAAATAGTACTATGGGATTTTACAAGCGGATAATTAAAATGAGGGAAAAAAATTTATATACTCCAAGGTCAGCAAAAAGATAGAAATGACCAAAGAATTTATTTATTTCTTTAATAAAATTAACAAAAATATCCTTATTAATTCGGGAAAAAATTAATTTTTATTTTTTTAAAAAAGGAAATTATTTTATTTAAAACTCAAATTAACAGTACATGCAATAGTGTAATTTTTAATTTTACTATGGGATTTAAAAATAGTACAATAGTACAAAAATTATACTATTGTACGTACTATTGGATTTTACAAGCGGATAATTTTGCTATTGGATCATACACATTCCAAGTACGAATGTTAAAACTCAAAAGGCAGGCCCGTTTGGGCTTAACCCTTGTACGGGTTTCCACATGTCAAATTGGCCGGAGACATGTGTCCAATTGGATGCCGACAATCAACTTCCTTGTACGGTGCAGGTTCACTCTTGCGCTAAATTCCAATAAAGATTTAGAGCAATATTTTGTTCAAATTATTTGGCGCCGGTAAAACTAAGATTATTATGATAGTAGCAGAAACTAAGAATTAAAAATTGAAAAATAAATTCAAAAAGAGAGAAAATAACAAATAGGGAAGAGCAAGACTATAGTTGCTCCAAATAAGCATGCAAATTAATAGAGAAATAACTGTGAAAGACTTTGAATTTTAATTGATGCTTCATAACTGAATTGTTCCATTGAATGTGTATCCCTTATATAAACCAAGATCTCCTAATTTAACAAGGAAAATGAAAAAAAAAAATAAAAATAATTCTAATTGGAAAAGAAAAATTAAAACACATGCACATGTATAATTGAAAAATGAAATCATAATCCTAATGAAGAAGGAAAAACTCAATACTTATTGAAAAGAAAAGTTAAAACAGATATGCATAAATAAAATAAACCAACACTAATGTTTGTCTTCTCTTGCATCATTATTTGGGCATGACTTATTTGTCTAAATATATAAATAGCCGAATAGCTCAAATTTTATTTGGTCCGATGGATCTTATATGAACTCGATCTCTTACAAATTGCTGGATAGGACTACTGCATGTGATTTTGCAGCCAGCTAGCAAAGCTTTGAGAGCCTTTGTTTCTGTAGACAAAGAAGCAAGGCAATGCCATATCTTTTCAAGCTTTCTTGTGCAGCCAGGCTTTTCACGGTATCTCCAACAAAGCGATGTGGTCACACATACACACGTACACGTAGGTGAAGCTTGAGGTCAATTTATATAAATAAATTTCGCCTTCATGTAGAGAATTAAAGGATGTGTGCCACGTGCATGGCCACTGCACACTAGAGAAAGTGGGTCAATTCATCACACATCACCATTTGGAAAAGTGTCAATCGATCTGAGCTTGGGTCGTTTGTGATATATAAACTGTCACCATCTGCTTCACGTGAACTCCCCATCCTCTCTCCCTCTTTCTGTATTCATGGGGACCTCTAAATTACGACGCCGGCCAGTCTTACAATTACTACTCCACTCATTATATATGATTGTGCGTATTAAGTCATTCTAATGGATATATATCTATCTATCATCCTCTCTCTCGATCTGTCTCTCTCCTAATATATGATAGAATGCTTTAAGTGATCAAAAGAGAGTGAACCAAAAAAAAAAATAGAGTATCTCCAATATTAAAGCTCATCCTCGTAGATGGATCAAAATTAAATTATTGATTTTAGATGAGTGGAGATCTCGCGGGCTTTACAAGAGAGTAAGGATCATGTGGTCTATATCAATTGCTCCTAAAATTATATATATAAAGAGACTATATTGACATGGCACTATCAATCCACCTTTAGATCAATCTTTTTTAAAAGAAGATAATAGTGCATGTGTACATACTATTACTCATTCATTTCCTCTTTTATTTTTATTTTTATACTTATTTACTCTTTTGAATGTTGTCCGGGTATTTTCAACCAATTTTTCCTTCACCACATACTTAATTAGGCAGATAGGCCTCCCTTTGTGATCAGATGGGCGCTGCTGTGCAATTTTACAGGCCAGTCTCTCAAAACAATGCTTTTAACCACTCTCACATCATCACTTCCTTTCGTTATAATTATTATGATTGACCTTTAAATCATTGTTGCTAAAGCGCCGACTGTCACTTCATTAGAAACACACACCAAATTGATCAGTTTGCTGGTATGGCACAAACATATATAGTGCTTTCCTTTGGTAAAACCTTTTAGTGGGTGATTTTTGCTTTTGATTGTGACGGGACTGGAAGATAAAAGTAATTTTTGAGTAATTAGTGTGTTTTGGGTACGGTTAATGGTTAATATATACTTTTAAAAAAAAAAGTAAAAGGCTGTCCTTTTGGTGGCCACATATGGAAGTAAGTGAAGGGAAGGAAGATAACAAGTCTGTCAAGCTGAAGTGAAGTCCCCATGACATGCATTTGCATTAATATTACAACATATTACAAAGCCACACTCATATTAACGAACTTGCAAAAGCATTAATTACATAATTAGCTACGTACCATGCACAGACAAGACACCGACTTTCTACTAAATTTATTAAACTACTAAACAAGAACACAGGAGCCAGAAACCACAAACAACAACCGACAACAACTCACGTACACGAGAGAAATACATGCATGATGATGATATGTTAAGAGACAGACAGACAGACAGACGTACGGACTCACATGTCTCGGACACGGAAGGTATCGGAGTTTTTAAGGACAATATCGAACATGTGAACGGAGCCAAACTTGGAGAATTCTCTAGGGAGAGAGATTAGGTCGATGGAAGAATGCTTGTGGAATTGGAAGAAGTCAGGGTCGCCTCCATAGTACCTCTCCCAACCTAACCCCGTCAGCATTTGCTCAAGCGAGGAGTACGATGAGACCACCTGGCCGGTCGGCAAGTACACCAAAACCTGCCTTTTCCTCGAACTACTACCACCATGGGAGGAGCCCTCCGCTTGAGGATTTCCAACTAGGCGAATAACGCCATCTGGGTTGAAATGCCAAACACCTGACATTTTTTTTTTTTTCCTTTTTTCTGGGTGTTTAATTTGATAGGTGTTTAATTCTGTGGGAGAAGAAAGGTATTGGGTTAATTGGTGAGGAAGATGGAAAGGGAGGGAGGGGTATATATAGGGGTGATGGGGCAGATAAAACAAGAGGAAAATACTCTTGGGAGTGGGAATGTTTGGCTTTGGTAGAGAATTTAGATACAGTGGGTCCAAAATGTTTTTATAGAGGAGGGTACAGGGATGCTAATAGGGTGTAATTTAGGGCACAGGTACCATCCTTTGGAAGAATCTTTTGTGTTTCTGCAACCTTTTCCAATGGGGAATCTTGTATTGGGACCCTGGTTTAATTTTATAGTAAGGGGGAAAGAAAAAAATATTGAACAAGTCAAATAATAAAAAGAAGTTACACCTACTTACATCACGAGCTGTCCACGTGAAGGGAGTGGCATGGCCGGGGAGATACTTGTAGCCAATTGGTTCTTATTCTTGAGAGATTTTGGTGGGTTTGGTGGCTGAAAGGGTTTTCTTTCTGTGGGGTACTCCCACATCGGTGGGATATGACATCGATAAACCCTAGGCTAGCTAAAAACCTTAAAGGCATTTTTAGTCACTTGCTGTTGCATGTACTGAGATCAATTTCAGAATGTTCGAGTTTGTGGTTCTGAGAATGAGGCCTCAGACCAGGAAAAAAAAAGTTATTTAATTTATGTCCTGTCATGTCTACTTAGGAATGGTACTGAAGTGACCCAAATTTTCGATTAATTCATTTATGGATCCATTTCAAGATTACTTCGCCATGAAGCTAGCGAGGCGGCCGGCCTTAACAATTAATCTATCATTTTGTGAGGTGCAGGAAATAAGGAAATATATATATATATATATATTAAATGATTAAATTTATTTATTTTTATTAGCTAGGTAGCTTAAACTTTTAGAATTGGCAATGGTTAATTAATTAATAATATAGTATTAGAATAAAGATCTCAAAATTTGAATCTTGTTCTCACCATTTACCTGGTATTTAATTTAATAAGCCAAATTTAGAACTTAAAAAAATATATGACCTCATTTGAAAAAGTTAATTTTCTTAAAAATAAAAATATTTTTTTATGTCGAATCAAAATTCTATCTTTTAAAATAGCTAAAACCAAAAACATCATTTAAAAAGTTATATCAAACAAACTTTATGCTAGTCAGACAGAGATAAATTAAGGAGGACATATATATGCATGACATTTGACAAAGATCACCGAGTGACATAAAAGAGTCCCATGTAATCAATTCCAGTTAATTTGGGATAAAGCTTTGATTTATCTGTTTATTCGATGCTAATGACTCCATGAGTACCTTGTTTGTATGATGTCGTATATGAAGAAACTTTAACTATAATTTGTGGATAGGATTTGTTCAATTTTTTTCAGAGCTAGATAAAGTAAATTAATAATAGAAAATCAATAAAAAAAAAAGTTTAAAAATCATGTAGTACATATATTTATATAGTCTCCGTGGGTATCATTATTGAATTAGTATATATATATATATATATATATATATATATATATATATATATATATATATATATATATATATATATATATATATATATATATATATATATATATATATATATATATATGTATATATGCATGCAACTTATATAATCATTAATGAAAAGACAATAATATTCTTTACATTTACTTTTGATGATTGGACAGTCACTTATTGCATGTCCGTAATCAGTTTTATTATTTATTTATATATATATATATATATATATATATATATGTGCGCGCGTGTGTGTGAGAGAGAGAGAGAGAGAGAGAGAGATTGGCATTTCCCACAATTCGTTAATAGAACAAAATGGGAAGACTTTTTGATATTATCATGAGAGCTAGTCAATTGATAAGTATTGATTGAGGCCTTTTGAGTAGCTTATTTGTCAAAAGGACCACCTCCAGCTCCATCGCTAGCTATAGGCTTCGTTTCAGACTGGCATATGGTTTTTCCCTTGTGCTTACGAGTTCATGATATTTTATGGCGTAAAAATGCGATGTTTCCCACATGGCATCACATGGGCTATCTGGTCCTCCATCTATAGGGCCTTTTACTTCTCGTCTTGTCAAATCTTTCGTGAGCATGAAAACTTTGCTACCTCTTGGATAGTAGTTGCCCATACTTTATCATTTTTCATGACAGCAGCATTTCATGGATTAAGAGAAAGTAATTTTTTTTAAAAAATAAAATAAAATAATTAGGTTGGCCGACATATTGTTGGACCTGATCAAGGATAAACATAAGTTGGCATTGTTTACAATGTGAGAGACGCTACCACTTAAGCTTTTGGGCTTTTGGCTCAATTATGTTATATTATTTACTCACGCTTACAACATTTTTTCAATACTGTAGGTCTCAAATTTTTTTACACTCACATGTATATATTCAACAATTTTTCTTTCAAGCGGAAGCATTTTATCAATCTCAAATACTACAACTACAAGGATATGGTCCGTAAAATTAACTATAATTAATTACTATAAATAATGTGATCATTGTCATTCAAGGACAACACAGAATGCAGTGCGTGTGCAATGCTAACTTGAGCCAATGGTGGTCCTGATCGACTTTTGATCAGTCTTGAAGTTGAATAGTGATTCTATTCCCATTTCCCCCATCATGACCAAAAATCCAGTAAGCTCCTAGCTAGCTGCAAGAATACACGTACGCAATTCAAATCTAGATCTCTCGATCTTTCTTTCTTTCTTTCAATTCTTTTGCATGCCTTTAGGCATTCAATCCCCAAGCATAAGTTCGCTTTTGTCTGTGTATGTTCCTCTTTATGCATGCTATAAAATCCTAATGTCGCAAACCCATCACAATCCTGTGAGATTTCGATAATCCTTTATATTATATGGTTTTTTCGTTTTACCGACACCAGAATTTCCACCTAGAATATTTTTTAGTTTGGATAGAGATTCAATTTTAGATAACATGTCAAGAAAGTCGTATCTCCACCAAGGATCATGATAAATGGATAAACATTCAAATCTCTAGCACACCACGACTCTTACACAAACACTTCGTTAATATGAGGTACAAGTGCATTATATATATACATGCTTTAATCATATGTAACGATCGATTCAGGAAAAGGGTTAAAGTTAACTTTATGCTATTATTTTAAAATGATCAGTTATAAAGTCCAGTATTATTTAATAAGGAATTAATACGAGACTTAGCACCCATGACTGTAAGGGTGTCAAGTTTTGATACGATCTACGAATTCAACATGAAAACAACACGAAATTAAAGAGTTATGGTTAAAAAAATCTTACCCATTTAATGAAATGAGTTTTTTTATTTTTGTTTTTTGGGAAGGATGATAGCATGATATGTATATAGAAGATCGTATAAATACTCCAAATTAAGATTAGTTAAGAGATAGAAATATGATCACTGGTATATAAGTTGATTGACATATATATGAATATATATCTAAGTCTAACTCTCTTTAAGGTGAATTGACTGACTATATAAGAATATTTTTGTTTGATATTATTTCAATATATTGATAGGGGCAGATTCACTAGTGCATCATCCTTAAGAATTAAGAGACAACAGTCCAACCATATGTGCTGTATATGGGTCTGAACTATACTGCAAAGCAAAAGCTTTATTAAAGAAACACCTTTTTCTCACCCAATATTCTTTAAGTATATTATTGTACAATCTATGGGTGACTTTTGATATCTATCTATATTGTAGATTTAGGGTGGTACTGCAAATTGAAACTCCCTTAACTTACATTTTCATTTACCAACTATATAATTACCATAATAATAAGAAATTTCATTATTGATTTTATTGATTAATATTAAAATGCACCAAATACTTTCTTGTTAATTTGACTCTTCCTTTAGCAATTAACCAAATAAGAACTATAACGTGCCCCTCCAAAAAAAAAGAAACTACTGAGGAACGTAGTGTCAATTAAGTTTCAAAATTTTTCACAATGCTATATACCACATTTTTATCACACAACTATCTCACAATGCTGAAGTAGTTGTATCAAATAACCCTTGGATTAGTTCTTGTAAAAAAAAAAAAGTAATAAATAAAATTAAGGATTGTTTGAAGCTGCCACATCAGTAGACTTGCAATCAAACTGAGTATTGAATATTCAAGCTTTTTTTTTTTTTTTTTTTTTTTTTGCAAATACAAGCCGAGTTCAGTTTGTTCACAAGCTGCTCAATTAACTTATATTAATTCCTTATATGAAAAAGTAAATATCATGATTGTTTTTTTATTTTTATTTTTTTTCGTAAATCCATACTAATTATTGGTTAATTAAGTATTGTTAATATTTTATTAATTGAGTTAATTAAAAAAATGGAAAAATTGCACCGTTGGTCCCTGTGGTATGCCATAATTATTTTTCACTCTCTGTGGTTTAAAAAGTTCATGAGAGATCCCTGCGGTATGTAATAATTACAAATCGATCACTGGCGTCAAATTCTGTTAAAATTTTTAACAGATTCCGTCAAATGCCACGTCAGCGCCACATGTCGTCATCTTATTGGTGACACGTGGCGCTGACATGTCCAATCTTGATAAAAAAATAAATAAAAATACTTATTTTTTTTAAAAAAAATTAAAATTCAAAAAAAAAAAAAAACAAAAAACAAAAATGGGAAAGAGCCACCCCCAAAGGGGTGGATGGGGGTGGCGCGCGGCCACCCCAGTGGCCGAGGGTGGCCCGAAGATCTAGGGGTGGCCCAAAGGTCACCCCCAATGGCCTAGGGGTGGCCGTGCGCCACCCCCGGCCACTCGGGGTGGCCGTGTGCCACCCCCGCGCCACCCCCTTTCCCATTTTTGTTTTTTCTTTTTTCTTTTTTTGTTTTTTTTTTCTTTTGAATTTTAATTTTTTTTAAAAAAAATAAGTATTTTTATTTATTTTTTAATAAATTTTTATTTTTTTTATTAAGATGGACACGTGTCGCCAATAAGATGGCGACACGTGTCGCTGACGTGTAAGGCTAACAGATTCCGCCAAAATTGTGGACGGAAAATCCACCCAGGAAGTAAAACGTAATTATTGCATACCACAGGGATCTCTCATGAACTTTTTAAACCATAGGAAGTGAAAAATAATTATGGTATACCACAAGGACCAACGGTGCAATTTACCCTAAAAAAATTAACTTGAATCTTAAATAATCCAATCTTGAGTTTATATGTATGTTTTATAGTACCTATATAAATTCATTATATACACATACACATATATTTATACAAAGACACTCAAGTACACACAAACACACATATTTATGCAAACACACTCATGTAGACACAAGCACGCATATATCTATATTAAGACTGATCATAATATATAGGAAAAAATACAATTTAGCCTGCTAAACTACTATCATTCTTTTGGATGACCTCCCAAACTACCAAAACCTTTGAAAAAAAAAAATGCTCATTTTGGCCAAATATCCCCATAATACTCCTGTCACTTATCATTTTTCAATTAAAAAAAAAAAAATTCAAAAATAAAAATGAAGTTATACGTGCTTATACGAGTATATATAACATATTTAATAATTGCACGAGCCTAATTTAATTTGTGTTCAAGACCGACTCATTTATTAAACCAACAGAATTCGAGTCAAGTTTATACAAGTTGATTATTGAACGGACTTGTTCATTGACAACTCTACGCGTTAGCATTGTGGGATAGTTATAAAAAGAATAATGTTATATAACAACATTTTAATCTTACAACTATCTCACAATGTTGACGTGTCAATTCTAACCAATCATTGTTTAAAAGATTAAACAAAAAAAAAAAAATCTAAAAATTAGTTGAGATTATCATGTTAATATTATAAAATAATTATGAGATAAAAATATAATATGTAATATTACTCTAGCATAAAAAGTACTTATTGTAATTCCCCCTGATTACCACCTCTAGCAATAAACAAAACGATAATTAATTATAGGATCCATATAATATGATGGAGTACAAGTCAAGAAGTCGTCAAATAGAGATTTAATTTCTTTCTTTTCATTTTTTTTTTATTATAATTACGACAAATGATACAATAATATTTATGTATATAAATTGTTATTAATTCATATATAACGAGTACTTAAACTTGAAATATTTTCAAAGAAAAGATAAATTAATTAATAAGCATCATCCTGTATCCTGTGCTTTGACACTCTTATGATCGAGTATGAATATGAGTGGTGCGTTACGTGGCACTCTGATTCAGTTTCCATATCCAGCTTCGATGCCAATGATTCATACAAGTGTTCGGATTTGGGATGACACAAAATCAGCACATGCAGCTCTTTCTTTCTTTTTTCTTTTTCATTTTTTTTTTTAATTAGAAAGGGAATGCGATCCACAAAATCCATCGTGAACCACAAACTTTATCTTTTAAATTTTATTTTTATTTTTTTGTTGATAAAAGTCCATTTCAATGAGAATCAAGGGAAAGGCAGACCTCCACTCATGGTGTTCATCTCTATCTACCGCAAAGCCGCAATATATATATATATATATTACTTGAACCAGCCAACCAACTGCTGTCATATTTAACGGCGTTGATTACAATTGGCCCCTTGTCGGCTGGACCAGACTAATCATCATCAACCCCAGTTATTAGTGCTTATTATATTGCAAAAAGAAAAGATACTTGCATTACTTCACTTTTTTTCTTTTTATCATTTAAATTAATATTTTCAGATTATATATCAAATTAATAGAATAAAATTTTCTTCTCAATTTATTAAATTGACATGTGCTTTAAGGCATATGATTTTAGCTTGCACTTTTAATTTTTACTTATATTTTTAATAGAGCATGCGATTCTCGTATATGTTAGGAAGAGAGAGGTGACATTGAGGAATTTGAATTAATGGCGGTGCTCGCTGTTTCGGCCTTTCCTTGCAGGATATGTACCCCTTTATGTTTTTAATAGTACTAATTACATAAAGTAATGTAAATGATATTATACTAAGTGTATTAGTTTAAATTTTAATTAATTAAGCTGGAGGTATATGTACTCAACACGTAATTTATTTTGGTCATGCACAGAAAGCAACATTAGAGGAATAATGCTAAAGTTAAATGTGTTCTAAAGCAGGCATATCCTGGATTAGTAATAACTATCAACATAATAAAACCATAAGGAAAGCTAGCTATATAGCTTAAAGGAATTTTCTCAAAAGTTAAAGGAACGTAATTAATACGTAAAAGAAACAAACATTAATTAAACTAGGATATTCTATTTTATTAATTAAGAAATCTTAATTATTTCGGTTTGTGATGCTGGCTATATATATTCCCATTCTAAAAAGAAAATATATATGTCGCGATCGAACAGAATAAAATGAGAAATGAATCACCAAATTGCTTATAATAAACTTGTTTTCGAAGACAAAAATGGAGAGTGGACCATGCGCACTAAACCGACATGTGTGGCATGCATGGTGGTGGGAATGTTTCTTACTTCATCATATATTTTATTATTGCTGATTAAATATTTTACTACGACGATCTGATTAATTAGCTCAAACCCGGTCTAGCTCCACATGCACATGTTTAAAGCGTACTGGTTTGATCAATCAGAAAAAAATAATAATAACTATAATTCTACCAATATATATATATTTTAAAGTATTACGTGCTGTCAAAACTACTGGTCCCGCACTATAATGCCAATATCTAAATGCCCATTATATACCCTTATCCAAAGCCAATACCCCAATTAAGTGTAAACATATATACTTGTGGGGGCTATAATTGACATTGCAAGCTTCCAATTAATTTTGGTATCTCCAAGAGTTGAAAGTTGATTGTTTGAGAAAAAGAAAATGGGCTGATTGGAAACATATACAGCTACGTAACGTTGAGGAAAAATCTATGACGGGCAGCATAATAGCCACAACCTAGGATACATTTATAGGAGATTGAAACTCAGAATCCTTATTAAAATATGCGAGGATACTTGAATTGATATCAAGCTAAGGACAAAGCCATCAAATTGGAAGAAAAGAAGAATTATTCCATTTGACAACCATGATATGACGTTCCGAGTGTTATTTCTTTAATTTTCTCATTCCTTATTTAGTGGAGCACTTATTCACTAATAATTTAGTTAACCGTACCTTTACAAGTGTCTTTGAGCCAAATAATAGGAATATGATCCACTTCATTTCAAGTTAAAATGGAAAATTTATATATATATATATATATATATATATATATATATATATATATATATATATATATATATATATATATTTGTTTTGTCGAGTTTAAATTATATCGAGACATAGTATAATTTATATATAAGGCTATTCAAAAATTGGTCAGATTTCTCAACTTTAGATTGCCAATTTCACATTGGATTCGTGCCGGGTTTACGGGTTATGTCAACAATTGACAGTTCTTATATTGCGTGTCAGATTCAAGTCATATAGAGGCCAGATATGGGTATAAGACTATATAGGTCCATCATAATCTAACTCATTTAATTAAACAAGTCAAAGCCCTTGTTTTAGCCGCTAAATTCGTGTTAGGTTTTTGTTGGGTTCATAAGATCTGTAAAAAAAAATAAATAAATAAAAAAAAAACAGCCCTATTTCAATTTCATAAAGATGAACCATTTTTTGGTCAAGATGATATGTATATATGGTCACATCATATAAAATTTTAAATATATATCATAAAATCATGGAACAAAACAAAAGTTTGATCGTAAAATAGTTACAAACTGAGACAACTATGAAACTCGTTAATTAAAGGTGTTGAAATAATTTTCATGGAACATAATGAATTTGGGGATATAAAATTAATTTACAGTTGTAGCTCCCTCATCTTAATCACTTTTTCATGCAACCGTATTTTACAAATTAAAGGTGCTCTAATCTTCTCCACTCAATAAGATTCTGATACTCTTAATGAGTATTTAAGAAAGCACTAGAAAACACTAATCACATATTAGCTAGATATAACCTTAAAAGTATTAGTTATTATTAGAACTTTTTAAAATCACTTATATAACCTAATGCCACCAATTAAACATACCCAATATGGAACTCAACACATATTCATGTCGGGACTTAATTAACAAGTTCCCTGCAACGCCTTTATAACTCCTAATTAATTATAATATAAGACGATAAGATTCGTGGATAATTAGTCTCTTAATATTGGGCAAAGCATATAATTGTTAGATAAACCATGAAATAATATCTTTACGTATAAATTTGTGATTATTAACACTACAAAAATAAGGGCATTTTTGGTCATTTTTTGGGCGGTTTGGTCCCAATCCGTCCAGAATTAGTTGTGGACGTCCAGAATTCTAGACAGTTTTGCCCAAACTGTCCAGAAATTCATTTAGCGATATTATATTCTAAACAGTTTTAAACCGTCCAAAAAAAACGGTATGGAATTGATTCCGGACGATTTTTCTGCATTTCTAGACGGTTTAAAACTGTCCAAAATTTGCTCTTTTTTTTGTAGTGTAAAATTCGTCTTGACATAAATTGATAATATTTGTTTTAGTAATGCTAAAAATCACATTTTTATCCTACATCCCACAATTATCCCACACAATGATGACATGGCAGTTCAACCAACATTCTTCGTTTAAAAAAAAAAAAATCCCAGTCTCTTTTGTTAGAGCAAAAAATTCAGAAGTTTGTTGGTATTGCCACATCAACATTGTGGTATAGTTTTGGGATAAAAATACAGTATATAGCACTCCTTTAAAAAAAAAAAAAAATTATATTTAGTCCTTAGGTTTTTATCTTATTTGAATTTAGTCATTGAGTTTCTAATTTTAAGAATATGGTTCTTAAGTTTTGTATAAATTTTAAATAGGCCCATCTATCACTTTCTTTCTCAAGATTAATAGTTTTTCATATTTTAAATAGGCCCCTCTATATCAATACCTAATTTCAATGCCAAATCATTAAGTGCCAAGTCAACCATAGAAAAAAAAAAAAACGAAAAAAAAAAAACCCAACTTTAGAAACAAAAACCATCTTCTTTGCCACCTTAATCTTCTAGATTTGTAACGTTAGATGGAAAACTGTTAAATTTGATGCTGATATGGACATTGACCTTGTATTGGGTGCTAGCATCAACTCTAGAGTATCAAATTAAACATATGTGACAAATGAAAATTCGTTAACTTTGACATTAAATTAATAAAGGGATCAATTTGAAACATGGCAAAACTTATGAACCTTATTTTTTAAATTGAAAACCTAAGGACTAAATCCAAATCAGATGAAAATTTAGGGACCAAATATTATTTTTCCCAAAAAAAAAAAAAATCAAGGATTTATTGAGATTATTATATCAATATTGTAGAATAAAAATGTAATTTCTAGCATTTCTATTATTTTTTTTTTTTTTTTTTTTTTTTTTTTTTTTTTTTATCATGATTAGTCAATTAATGTACTTTAGGAATTAGGGTTGATTTTCACTTCTCAGTACCTATCAAAATTGTGTTTTCTTTTTTTTTTTTGGTGGGTTTAATTTAGCTAATACTCATGATCAGACCTATATATATATGGCGGGTAGCTGGATATCTCGCATGAATTAGATCTCATACCCTTGTATACTTTCTTCATCACAGTAGAATGATACTTCCCATGGATAAATTTTCTTTCCTTCTTACATTTTAACCCTTTATTTTTTGGGCGGATACATGTAATAAAATATGTACCCGTTTGGATTTCCGATTTCAAAACATACGATTTAAAAATACAATTTTTAAGAATGCAATTAAGTATTTGATAAAATCATAATTTAATCTTTAAAATCATGAATTTTAAACGCACACTCCGTTGATTTTTACTAGTTGGCCATCACTCTTGCTATTTATCATATATGTTAGAAGCTTACGAAGAAAGTTAGGACACATTATTTAAGAATTGTAAGGATATCCAATCAGAAAAAGAAAATTAGATAGATGTGATGCTTTTAATGGGAGGGGGCATCCAATTTTGTTTTTCTTTCCTTGTTTTTGGTTAACAAAATCACTAAGGCCGACAGTTGCATGACATTGCGCGCTTGCCCTCAATTTATTTATTTACTTAATAATACAGTAATACTTTTATAACTCAATCAGAGAAATTAAACAAATTGTTCTAACAAAATAATATCACAGATACATTCAGAAATTTCTTCCATCTAAACTTGGTTTATGAACTGTCCAACGACAGCCTAAACTAAGGATTATATCATAAATGTCGTACACTACAAAAATTCCCTTATTTGTGGATGGTTTTGAACCGTTCAGAACTAGGTGAAAACTGTCAAGAATCAATTCCTGATGGTTTATTTTGGACGGTTTGAAATCGTTCGGAATGTAGTATCGAAAAATTTAATTCCTGACGGTTTGGGCAAAACCGTCAAGAATTCTAAACAGTTTTGCTCAAACCGTCCAAAATCATTAATTATTATTATTTTTTTAAATCCATGAGTGAGTTTTTGTCCTATGGTCATAGCTTCTAGGTTCTTCTTTTTCATCCTTGTTCACAACCAATCTTCTTCCTTGTATGCTCTGGCTTTGGTTTAGTAAGTGGAAATCATCACATCAAAGCACTTAAAATAAATCAACCGTTCTTTGATCCACCGAAAATCAACACCGATTCTACTGGAAATCCCTCGGAGAATCGAGCTTTTTTCGGATCTCATGGGTCTCAGGTCATCTCTGGTTCACGAGTGTTGTAATATGTGTGTTATAAACATTATTTCCTTTTCAACCATCTTTAAATGATTTATCATTTGGTATTAAAATATATTCATTAGTTTTTTTGGCAAAGGAAAAACTGATTTATTAAAATATATTCATGAGTTTTTATGGCAGAGAAAATAAAAAAGAAAAAATAAAACTGATTTCGTTTTATTGTTTTATTTTTCTTCTATTCAAGTGTTATGACCGTTGGGCTTTAATGGCTTTTATCATTAACTTGTTTTACGATTTTTTTAGTGTTTTAATGTAACAGTTTTTAAGTCTTTTAATGTTATGACCGTTTGGTCATATATTACTTTTAATGAAATTCCACATGTACTCATTATATATATATTAAGCTCTCCAAAGGGAAAAAAAAAAATGCAATCATTTATTTTTATTTTTTTCATTTTTGCATATACAGTACAAAGTGTTGTAAAACAAATGTTTTGGAAGTATAAAGCCACATACTCTATTATTAGATTCTATATACAAAATATTTGAAGTTTCCCTTCCACTTTGATCAAAGGGTTATTCTATTTGATTTTCGTTCTTGGAAGTATATCTTTAACGAAAATAAACACTATAGTCAAATCCTGAGAGGTTACGCGTCAAGGGATTTGATCACACCGAGTTATAGACTTCGAGAGACACGAATCAACCTTTAAGGACAACGCTCTTGCATGATTCTATAGCATTGTGAGATTTTTCCTTGCTTTAATTTTAATCGCTTTTATTGTATTTATTTTTATTTTTTTTATTTCGGATTAATATGGTCTAGTATCAACAATAATATTTTCAACCAATTATTTGTTTAACAATTATTTATGTAATTGTTAATTTTCAGATTTGTATTATTTTATTTCAATAATAATTTTGTGTACCATCAAAAATTATTTCCAACAATCTTAAAGGTTCATTTATGTTGATGGTTGCTCAAATATTTTGATTAGGACGATAATAATAGTATTTAAACTTATGAGAAGTCAAATACTATTAGAGTTTGTGATATGCAATTCGCATACAAGAAAAATGAAATCAATTCTTGGGTGGAAAGATAAAGAATTTGCTATGAAAAAATATCTGATAATTGATTTGTTTATCATAAGAAAAGCTTAATTTTTAGTGTAGATATTGGAAGTGAAAATATTTTGAATAAAAGCATTTTCGATTCTTTGAGCCCAAATTTGTGTTATTTAATTTGTTTGTCAAATAATCTTTTCTTGTTAGGTCATGAATCTTAGCAATAAAAATTGTGTTGTACTAAGTTTGTTGGAGAATATTCACGCCGATGAATAATAACAAAAGTGAATGATTACTCATGTTGTAAAGAAAAAAAAAAAACAAAAACAAAAAACATTGCTAATTATGTGCAAAGAATACCACTTTGCTAATGATTCTTACAGGTAAGCACATATTAGGAGGAAGACATGAGTGCATGCTGAATTAATCGGTTTTTATGACACGCAGTTGGTATGTGATGACTTAGCCTATTTTGGTGGATCTTGGAGTAAAATTGTTGGCTCCGCTGTGAGTTTTTAAATTATTATTCATATGCCTTGATTTTTTTAAGACTTTTTATACAATTTCATGTATTTTAAAAGGAAACAAAAAATTAAGTGATGAAGGTACTCCTTGATTGAATTAAAGCTGGGGAAAAATTTATAACTACATGAATATTGTATATGATAAGCGGCATATGTTGATTGATCTATCTGGAAATAGAAATAGCATATAGCATATAGCATTTATGTTAGCTATGGCATGCTAAATTAGCACGAATACTTTAAAAGTATTTGCTAATTTTTCATCTATATCATTTAGTTTTAAATTTTCCTGATATGTTGATTAGGAATAAAATATATGTGATTATTGATATTCCGATTAGAGCTCAATTAACATTGGAAAAAATTTATCATATCGTAATTAAGATTGATACCAATGGTGTTTTTATAACAAAGAGAGCCAATACTAGCTGATTATTATATGGTTGAGCCTAATACTTTGCATATTTACTGGGGTTTTAGTTGAAAAGATTTTATTTTACTATCTTGACATAAAACTGTCAATTGAAGAAAAAGAAAGAAAAGAAAATAACAAATCATACTTAAAGAAAGATGAGCTCGATCATGGAAGTCATTTCTTAAAGTACTTGTGTGCTATTAATGAAAATTTATTTTCTTGTTCTTAATTACTTAGTTTATTCATCAATATTTGGTATGATAGATTTATACATGTAAATCTTGGCTACATCAAGCAAATGAAAAGAAATTATATGAATACTACAATTATTAGTTTTGGGCTATCCACCAATGTCTGGGGGAAGCCATCTTTTGGCTTGTCACATTCATAATAAAGTGCTTCATAAGAAAATTGGTAAAACTTCTTATGACCTTTGGAAAAATATTAAGTCTAACTTGGAATACCTCAAAATGTGAGGGTGTTTGGCAAAGATTATGTTGCCTGAGCCTAAAAATAAAGAAACTTGGTTCTAGAATTTGTGATTATTATTTTATTGGTTATGTTTGCAATAATTCATACTATAGATTTCTAATTATCAAAAGTGATGTTTTAGATTACAATACTATTATTGAATCTAAAAATGTTATTTTCTTTGAGCATGTGTTTCCTTTGAAAAATAAGGAAAAAAAATTACTGCATGAATCTTTTGTTACTTCTAATAAATGTTGGCATGAGCTGTAACAAACAAAAAAGGAGAGTATATTGCTAGCTAAAATATAATTTTCCATTATGGAAGGAGAACAATACTGGGCGTGATATGTGTATAGTCCAAAATGGGATGTAAATTTTTCCTATTTATTTGTATTGGTTGAATGGAAAAAATACAAGGAAAGTAGCAATAAACAGAATTGTTGACATGGTATCAAAGCAAGAAATTCGATCCCTGCCCCCTTCCAAGAAAAAACCCTAACCCTGCCCTTACCTTTCAACAATGGCCGAACCTGTTACCAACGCCGGCGATCCTCCACCACAAACCACCTTCATGCTCACCACTCTCACCCATCAAATGACTGAAGCGCTCTCCAAAGTTCAAATCTTGACCTTGTCCACCTAAAATTCGACTGCTCCAATTGGTATTAAGTTGGACGGTCCCAACTATGCCCTTTGGTCCCAGGTTGTCGAGATGTACATCTCCTGCAAAGACAAACTGGGATTTATCAACTGCGATTTTCCACCACCGTCGACGACAGACCCATCCTTTTGAAAGTGGCGAACTGACAACACCATTGTCAAAGGGCGGTTGATCAACTCGATGGACCCAACCCTCATTGCCAATTGCATCAGATTTCCCACTGCCAAATCAGTCTGGGTTGCCATTGCAACGACCTATTTTGATGGCCGTGATACTTCCCAAGTCTACGAACTCCATCGACATGTAGCTCACCTGAGACAATCCAGTAGCTCCCTGGAGAAATTTTACACCGAGCTTCAAGGCCTCTAACGCGAAATTGACTTCTGCCGCCCAAATCTGATGGAATGCCCCACCGACATCTACCACTACAACGCCCTAGTCCAGGAAGACTGGGTCTATCTCTTCCTCGACTGGCTCGACCACATCCGGGGTGACGTGCTCCAGAAGTGCCCCTTTCCTTCCATCGAGCAAGCCTACACCCATGTCCGCAAGGAAGCTCTCCGACAGGCCGTCATGAGCTCCGACGATCCAGAAGTGAACCCCGGCGCTGTCTACAAACACTGGCACTGCAGCTATAATGTCAACTGAACCTCACCTTTCCCTGGTTCCTCAAACCAAGTCCTCGGATGCGGACCCGGTTTCAGCTATAGGTAAGATTGGTTCAGGTTTAGCAACCTCATCCAGTGATGGCAACCGTGATGCTTGGCTCCTTGATTCCGCAACCACAGATCACGTGATCTTTGAACCGATTTTACTACGAGATCTACCCTGCGACGCACTTGTGTTGAAAATGCTAATGGGGTAGTCTCCCTATTTACAAGAGCTGGCACCGTGTCCCAGTCCCCTTCTCAACAACTGTCACATACATTACTTATCCCATCACTCTCACATAAGTTACTGTCTGTTGGCCAAGTTACTAAAGAATTAAATTGTGTTGTCCTAATTTACTCTCATTTGTATCTTCTTCAGGATATTCTCACCAAAGAAATAATTGGGCGTGCCACTAAAAGGGAGGCCTTTATTACATGGATGACGTCAGCACGGGTCATGTTTTTCATGTACGCAGTGATGGACAGGAATGGCAAATCTGTTTATGGCATCAATGATTAGGGCATCCAAATTTTGGTTATCTAAAGCATGTACTCCCTGAACTTTTTTCTAATATGGTGCTCTCTAAATTGAAATGCCATACCTGTATTGTATCCAAAAGTCACCGTACTTCTTATTTGCCAAGTTTGAATAAAAGCATTGTTCCGTTTACACTTGTTCACTCTGATGTGTGGCGTCCCTCCTCAATTTCTATTGTCTCGGGCGTTCGTTGGTTCGTCATCTTTATTGATGGCTGTACCCGGATGACATGGCTCTACTTGATGAAAAATAAAGACGAAGTGTTCTCGATCTTTCAATCGTTCCATGCAATGATCCAAACTCAGTTTTCTGCCAAACTCCAATTTATCCGCTCTGAAAATGGTGGCGAATATGTTAATCAGCATTTTCGCACCTATTTCGACCACCATGGACTCATTCATGAAACGTTATGTCCTCAAACACCTTAGCAAAATGGTGTAGCTGAGCGGAAGAACTGCCATATTCTTGAAACTCCCCGACCTCTACTACATGAAAATCATGTGCCGACCCGATATTGGCCCGATGCGGTATCCATCGCGATCCACCTTCTTAATAGACTTCCCTCAAAAGTCTTGCAGTTTCAGACCCCACTCCAGGTCCTGGCGTCCCATGTCCCCCTACCCATGACACTCATGCTCCCTCCTTGAGTATTTGGGTGTGTGGCTTATGTGCACCTTCACAAGACCAACACACAAAACTGGACCCATGTGCTCTCCGATGTCTCTTCTTAGGTTACGCCGTGCATCAAAAGGGCTATCGATGCTATGATTCCTCTACCAGTCGACTCTATGTGACTATGGATGTCACCTTTTTGGAATCTAACCCTTTTTTCTCTACCCCCAATTCTACCCTTCAGGGGGAGACACACGATGAAGAACAGAATTGGGTGCAGTTTGACTGGCCGAACAATAATATAGTGATGGTTGAAGAATCACACTCAAGGCTAGTTGAACAGGAATAATCGAATATATCGTCAAAACATGACACACCTCCGGACAATGCAAGCCCCCCTCTTTCGCAGTACCCGTAGGCCCTTCTCCTAAGAATATCCCTGAGGTAAGCACTCATGACACACATTTAGATAACAGTAACTTGAATCCTCATGCTAGATATATACTACCTTTCAAGGCAAATCGTGGCAAGCCATAGAAAAGATACTCCCCTAATGATGAAGAGCAAAGATCAAAGTATCAAATTGCCAACTACATGTCAACTAAGAGATTATCTGAACCCCTCAGATGATTTGTGCACGTACTTTCCTCAATTCAAGTTCTAGCCGGAATTCAGGAAGCCTTGTCTAATACAAAATGGACACAGGCAATAAACGAAGAAATGGAAGCACTACTAAAGAATGACACATGGACCTTAGTTCCACTACTTGAAGGGAAGAAGGCAGTAGGATGCAAATGAGTATTCTCCATCAAACACAAGGCAGACGGATCTGCAGAAAGGTACAAAGCAAGACTGGTGGCAAAAGGCTACACACAAACCTATGGGGTTGACTATCGAGAAATGTTCTCACTAGTTGCAAAACTGAGCACTGTATGGATCCTGTTATCTCTTGCAGCCAACCTTGACTAGCTACTACATCAATTTGATGTAAAAAATGCTTTTCTCCATGGCGACCTTGAAGAAGAGGTATACATGGACCTCCCCCTGGATACACGGCATCCACGGAGACCAAAGTTGTGTGCAAACTGCAAAGAGCACTGTATGGTCTGAAACAATCACCTCGAGCGTGGTTTGGGCGGTTTAGTATGGCAATGCAGAAATACAGGTTCAAGCAAAGCAACTCAAACCATACTCTGTTCATAAAGCATAAATTGAGCAAGGTAACTATGCTAATAGTTTACGTGGATGATATGATTATCACAGGAGATGAAGAAGAAGAAATATCAAGACTATAGAAAGAATTGGCCACGAATTTGAAATGAAGAACTTGGGAGGACTCAATTATTTTTTGGGAATTGAAGTTGCCAGGTCCAGTGAAGGAATATTTCTCTCCCAAAGAACATATGTGTTGGATGTACTAACGGAGGTGGGAATGTTGGAATGCAAGCTAGTGGATACCCCAATGGTTCAAAACCACAAACTTGGAGAATATCCAGACCAAGCACCAACAGACAAAGGAAAATACCAAATGTTAGTTGGCAAACTAATATATCTTTCACACACTCGTCCAGACATTGCATATGCTGTAAGCGTAGTTAGTCAATTCATGCATAATCCTAGTGAAGATCGCATGGATGCGGTAATCCGGATACTAAGGTACTTGAAGGCTTCGCTTAGAAAGGGGCTCATGTCTTCAAAGAATAGTCATTTAAAAATTAATGGCTATATAGATGCAGATTAGGCTGGAAATATCTTAGACAAAAAATTCACTTCAGGGTATTTTATGTTCATTGGCGGGAATCTTGTCACATGGAGAAGCAAAAAACAAAATGTTAGTTTGTAATTGGCTACATTTTGTTGGAAAAAATCACTTCTATGTAATGATGCATTTAAAAATGGATTTTGATATACAGAGGTCTTCTAGAAGATTCTGCACAATCTACAAGTCAAAAAAATCAGATCCCTTACAGCCGTCCGGACGACTTGATATATCGTCCGGACATCCAATTGTCCAAAGCATCATCCGTCTGGACGACCAGAACTTTCCGTCCGGACTTTCCTCTACGTCGAGAAGCTTCAAACTATTCTAACTTGCATCTGTCCAGATGTTTCAGCAGCACGTTTGGACGACACTCAGTGTTCAACTAGCTATGAGATTTCTTTCCAAAACACAGATATGGGAAGATCGCTGCAACCGTCCGGACGCGCTCATTCATAAGCCAAGTCGCACATTCAAAATTTAGACGTCCAGACGTCAGCCTTCATGGTTCGGACGCGGTGAACTACTTATATGGAAATTGCATGCATCTGATCAACCGTCTGGACGACCATTCCCTTGGTCCGGACACGTGAAGCCTTAATATGGAAATTGCATGCAGCTGAAGTGCGACCGTCTGGACAACAAGGCAACATCGTTCGGACACGGCTCAAAACAGGAAAGAATTTCAGCGAAATTTTGGAAAGCCGATCGCACAGTTGTCCGTCTGGACGCCTTATGTCTACCGTCTAGACGACACCTAGGTTTATCAAGCCAAACGCTCGTTTGAACCTGCAGCCTATAAATAGAGGTCCCTAGGCTTGAGAACTGCAAGAATTTGGATTGAATTCCTTAGTACTTAGAGTGTTATATTGTAGATTTATTGTGCTGAGTTAGTCTCTCTTAAGCCATTGTTGTGTGTGCTGTTGTTGTGCTAATCTGAAGTCTATTTTAGGGGTTGGCCCTAAAGTAAAGGATTCCATTAAAGACCCCTTCAGGTAGGAGACCTGGTTGGGAGGCGTTCGTGTTGGGTTACACGTTAGAGTTCAAGGTACGACCACTACATCAGAGGTATGTGAGTGCTACTACTTTGTAACTAGTCTTGTCTTCTGAATAGTGAATATCCTAGGTTTGGCTACCCCAGAGTGGTTTTTCTCTTGACTGAGTTTCCACTTCGTTAACAAAATATCTGTCTCCTTTATTTCTGTTTGTTGATATTTTGTTGCACACATCTTTGCACACACTTGGTTATATTAGAAGTCATTTTAATTTTTCATTTGGTATCAGAGCGGGTACACTCTGTTTAAAGGATTTAATTCCTGAGTGTGATCCTTATCTTCTTCTCTTTTGTGACTTCTATTCTTTGATTACACCTTTTATCATGGATTTCTCTCAAAAAATTATGATTTTGAGCTCTCTAAAGTTTTTGCTAAATTGGATAAAATTGTTTTTCCAAAAGAGCTCAAAAAGGTGAAGCAAGAAAAAGAGTCTTTGATTGTTCAAATATCTGAATCACATGTTTTAATTGACTCTTTGAGATCTGAGAATACCATGCTATTTGACATTATTGATACAATTGAGAATAAATTAAAAGAATCTGAAGATCTCTTAAAAAAAATTCTCAAGTGATAATTTGAAAAGCATGTTTTGTATTCATTCAGATATTTCTAATAAGCCTGCTTTAATTGTTGATGATATGAGTACTTCTACTTCACAAGCTTCTGATTCTGAATTAAATTCTATTGATATTAAGCCTGTGATAGTAGATACAGCTTGTTTAGAAAATTCTTACTTAAATAATCATTTAATGCCAAAATCCAAGGAATCAGAAACATGAGGTAAGTTTGCTCCTACTTGTCATAATTGTGAAAAAATTGGTCATATTAGATAGGGCTGGCAATTTTGACACGACTCGACAACCCGACACAAACACGACACGAAATTAGCGAGTTTGGGTCATAAACGGGTCGACTCGTTTAACTCGGTCTGGTGGGTCGGGTCGCAGGTCACCTGTGGGTGACCCGCCAGAGACAATTAACATTTAACTCCTTTTTTTTTTTTTAAAAAAAAAAAAAGATGGGAAATTGGGATTCGGGATTCGGGAATGATCTATTGATCTGTTTTACTTTTAGCACCAGACATCAAAAGTTCAAAACAGTGAAAACACAAATGACAAAACCGAAAACGTGAAAAGTGAAAACCTAACTTGTTTCTTTTTTGGTTTTTCTTTCCTTCAGCTGCGCCGCCGCCCTTCTCTTCTTCTTCCATTTTCTTCTTCTTCAGCTCCACGCTGCCGCCCCTTTTTCTTCCTCCCGCGAGGCCCAATCGGAAACTGGACCTGTTCAACGCTCTCCCTCTCAGTCTCTCTAGTCTCTGCTCTCTGGAGTCTCCGCTTGGTGCCTATCATCGACTGCCGACATCTCTGATATCCCCGTCTCTCTGCCACTCTCTCTCCCTCTCTCTTTCTCTCTTCCACCGATGTCGCATCCGGAACCGCCGATATGTTAATAGTTGATTTCCATTTTTTAATTTTTTATAGCATCATTATTGTGGGTTCTTTAGAAATTTTTTTTTTCCTTCAGATATATAAGGTTTTAATCTATTGTGTTAGGTGTTATTATTATTTGCAAATTACTTCTTGAGTGTCTCTGTTTGCTTGCTAGGAAAAGGCAGAAAAACAATGAATATGAATTCATAGATTAATTGTCTGAAGCGCATATATAATTATTTCCAATCCTAAATTTCATGTAGCCTAATCCCCAACATTTCATAGTCTGACCTGTATTAAAAAAAATAATAATAAAATAAAATAAAAGAAAAAAAAAAGGCACTTTTAATCTAAACGAGTGAAACGGGTCGTGTCGACCCGATTCGACCCATTGTGTTAAATAGGTTTCACGGGTCGTGTCGGGTGACCCGTGATATTATCGTGTTTGTGTCATGCCTAGAGCCCCGACCTGTTAACATAAACTAGTCGCGGGTCATAAATGGGTCGTGTCGAGTACCCGTTTTGCCAACCATTATTAGGACAAATTGTTATTTGTTGAAATCCCACAAGCCTTGGATTATGCAGGATGCTCTGAGAAAAAGTGAAGTTGAAGATTCTTCATCATCAAAATATGTCCCTCCGCATAGGAGACATATAAAAGGTAAGGGCAATGTTTTTTGTAAGAATGCTAACTATAATTTTGCAGAGAATGTCAAGAAGCATTGAAACAAAAGAAGCTTGCCCACCTGTCATCACTATGGCATCACCGGTCACATCCGACCAAAATGTCCACAGCTCCAAGCTCAGAATTTGAAGGTTCAGAAGGAGCTGCCAACAAGTGCTACATCAGGCACTCTACCTCTTACGACACTTCAGGCTCCACGGCATCAGAAGCAGTTTGTTCCTACCTATCAGAGTGGCAAATCAAAGAAGAACAAATCAAGGCACTACAAGAGAAAGCCACAGAAGCCCACTAGCAACCATGGCTATGAAGGGTTGCTAAGCTTGATGCAAGGTATGCTAAGGAGTATGGTCTACATGGACATGACCCACAAACCATCTCCACGGGTCAAGCAAGTATGGGTCAAGAATGATGAGACCATTCACCCCTTGAAGGGGAGTGGACTCACCTAGTAAAGGTGAAGTCTCACCATGCCTAGGATTTTGGTTCCCAAATCCTAGTGCATGTCACGTATGTTTGCATTGCATTGTTTTTCATGTCATATCTTATTCATGCCTTGCATTCTGTTTGAGAAACCATTTATTTTATCCTCCATATTTTCTCTTGTTATCTTGAGAAACTTTTGCAAATATTTTTTTTGGGGATGACAGTTAAAAGCATGTCGGGCTGCTGCTTTTCTATCTTGGTATTTCTAAACCTCTCTCTCTGAGTACAGGTTTGATTTTACCTTACATGCTGGGACTAGATGTCATTTCCTTTTTCATAAGCATGTCTTTGTTGTTTTTCTGCTTATTGGTTTTCAAAAAAAAAAAAAAAAAAATTGGGGGTGAAGATACGAAATTTTTTTTTTTTTTTTTTTTTTTTTTTTCTTTTGATAGCTTTTTAGATATTGTATATGTTTTTGCCTGATATCTCAGTTCATTGTGCATTAATTGAATATGCTTATATATGATTGAGAGTTTATGTCTGATATTTGCTAAGTTTTCCTGTTGCATCTTAATGATAGATAGTTACTTTCCTCATGCGATGAAATTGTGAAAGCTCCCCAAAGGTACATTTTTCCTCTCTGGCTTCTTGCTTCTAGATATTCTAATGAGATAGATGTTTTTGATAAGATAGTCAAATTGACCAACATGCTAGTTGAACCTAGAGCCTAAAAGTTCTAGCATTGTCTCTAGGTTGCATCACCAAAAGAAATAACATATTATTCTTGTGAATTCTGTGCTTAAATTCACTGCTTCTGTGCTGAAACAACGTTATATCTTGTCCTTCATGGTGCAAGTAAAATTTTATCTTGTCCTTCATGGTACAAGTAAAACAATTAGGTGCTGCATCTTAGGGGGAGTGTGTCAAATGAGGGTGGATAGGCCCTAGTAAATAATAAAGTTTAACTTTTGACTGATCTTTCATTGATTTTCTCTCTCGTTTGGAAAATTTGGTTGCGTTAAGTCATATAGTGAACTTCATACCTTATTGAGAAAGCTTTCACACACACACACACACGCATTGCATGAGTTAAGTAATCTATTTAAAATTTCTATTTGCAGGGAAATTTGTGCTTATTGAATACTTAACTCTCATTTATATCTTTGCATATTTTTGCAATGCTATTTGACTGCTTTACCAGTTGATCATATATGCGTGTTCTGAAGCTAACTTTAGGAAAAAATAATTTTCTGCAAATTTTTCTCCAATTTCAGATTTTCAGTGTGAAGCATCCGGACAAACCTATTCTTACATCCGGACAAGAGCAGTCTTGTCGTATGCTGACATAGCAGTAGTTGTCCGGAAGGTTAAGTGACACGTCCAGACGAGATCTCTACAGGCTTAAGACTTGCATCTCTTTCTCTGCCATACGCACATCTCTGCATTTTTATCATGTCATGTTGTGTATTTTTCTCGTGGATTTCTCCCGAGATTTTGGCATTCTTTGCACATCTCTTCTCATTCCATGATCTTCATTGTGTCTTCTGTTATTCTTTTATGTTTTTGTGTTTTTTAGAATATTGGAATATTCTCTTGAGATATTGTGCATGAAAATCCTTTTATGTCTGTGTGCTGGGCTGATCTTGATATATTTATGCCTTATGAATAGCTGCATTGCTTATATTTTTCTTTGGCATCCATTTGACAACAGTCTTAAAATACCACATTATTTTTGGATAACAGAATCTAATGGTATTTTTGGAGATATTTCTATTCAGGAATATGATATCTAGCGGCTCTCAGCACAATATCTGACAGATGGATCCTTTGGAAAACTGACTATTGTTGAAGTCGGATGTTCAAATTCCAAAGGTTTCAGGTTTAAGATGAACCTTTTCCCCTAGCTCATGCAGAGCCTTCAGTAGCATTCCCTCAGATCTGTATCAGTTAGAGGTTCAGTGGTGAATCTCCTCATTTATCTAGCAGACCAATTGCTTAGAGGATGTCAATCTGCGGATAATCAGTTTCAGGCTTTGCAAAATCAAGAGATTGAAGGTTTTTCAGTCCATGGTTCCCGGCTTCCTAAGCTAGAAGCCGAAGTAGTACAAATCTAGCTTTCTATACGGATTTCTCTCTGTTATTTGATTTCAGTGGATCAGCAGGATTTGGTACTTGGAGGATTTTTGTTCCTCTCTTTTGGGCCACTTGCAAACTCTTCTCTATTTTCCTATTGTTTTGGATTTTAAAACGTTTTTGTTTGTGGACTTTGTATACTCTGTTTACCCTTGTCCTGTTAAGACATTAAGGGGGAGTATTTTATTACTGTGGTCTTTCTATACTCTATTTACCCTTTGTCCCTTTGAGACAAAAAAAGGGGAGTATATGTTAGTTTTGGACCGAAAATGTATTTTTAACCCGGTCAAGTGATTTTTGTCCCAAAATGGCCAAAGGGGGAGTTTGTTAGTTTATAATTTGCTACATTCTGTTGGACAAAATCACTTCTATGTAATGATGCATTTAAACAGGGATTCTGCTATTCAGAGGTCTTCTAGAAGATTCTGCACAATCTACAAGTCAGACAAATCGGATCCCTCGCAACCGTCCGGACAATGTGATATACCGTCTGGATGCCCAACTGTCCAAAGCATCATCCATCTGGACCTTCCTCTGTGTTGAGAAGCTTCGAACTGCTCCAGCTTGCATCCGTCTGGACATTTCAGCAGCACGTCCGGACGAGACTCAGTGTTCGACCAGCTATGAGATTTCTTTCCAAAACACAGATATGAGAAGATCGCTGCAACCGTCCAGACGATTTGGATTTGCGTCCGGATGTGCTCATCCATAAGCCAAGTCGAGCATTCAAAATTCAGACGTCCGGGCGTCAGCCTTCACGGTCTGGACACGGCGAGCTAATTATATGGAAATTGCGTGCATCTGATCAACCGTCCGGACGACCATTCCCTTGGTCCGGACGCGCAAAGCCTAAATATGGAAATTGCGTGCAACTGAAGTGCGACCATCCGGACGACAGGGCAACACCGTCCAAACGCGGCTTAAAACAGGAAAGAATTTCAGTAAAATTTTGGAAAGTCGATCGTACAGTTGTCCGTCCAGACGCCTTATATCTACCGTCGGGACGGCGCTTAGGTTTATCAAGCTAGACACTCATTTGAACCTGCAGCCTATAAATAGAGGTCTCTAGGTGATGAGTGCCAAAAAGTGTATATTTGGACCCCTTAATTTACATTAGTTAAACCTTTAGTTTTGTTATTTTCTAATGCTTTGGTTAGTTTTAGTGTTTTTATATTTTGTAGGACAATAAGAGAGAAATGATATAATTCAAGCAAAATACAAGGAAATTCGGATGCAGCAGACTACTATATTTAGACTGATCATAATAGGACCAAACGATATCCTTTTTGGGAGTTTCTTATGTCTAAATTGAAGTTCAAGATGTCAGCTTTCCAACGCAACAAGTTTCAGCCAGTTTGGAGATGCGTGGAAAAAGATATGGCTGTTTGAATTTCAGTCGTCGGATCATCCCGAAAATCCGGAACCATCTCTCTTAATATTTTTCTTTTGCCTCATTCCTTGTCTCCCCAAAGCTAGAGCCAATACACGTTTTTCTCCACATTCTCAGCCACTTAATCACCTTTTTTTTTTCCACTCAACATCATTCCATAAAACACTCATCACTCATCTCTCCACTCAACATAAAATACCATCATTCCATAAAACACTCATCACTCATCTCTCCGCTCATACATAAAATAACATCCACTCACCCATTCCACACAAACCACTTGGCTATAAAAGGAGACCAAGGCTGAAAATCAAAGGGGGGAGGAGAGGCATGAGCCTCTTTGTACATAACTTCTTGCTTTTCTTCTTCTTGTAGCTTATTTCTTTCCTTTTGCAACTCTTTGATTTTTATGCTTTTAATTTAATGTTTTAAGTTGTAGTTATTTTATCATGTGTAGCTAATATTTTCGTTTGGGGTTGAGGATGAAACCTCACCATTGAAGAGAAACCGAGTTTCTTGCTTGTTCATACTATTTGACTTTATGGGTTTGATTTCTCATTGTTCTACTTCGATTTTTATGAGATGATGTTTTGATATCTCTTGTGGTTTCCGGATACAAGTGATGATGTGGAATAAGTCTCATTAAAATTGATTGCTTGGTGTTTGATCTATCAAAATATTGGATATTCATTGTGCGTCGTTCGACTAATACATTGTTTTATCGGTTTGAATGATGATATCCATTGTGATTGAATGATACATTGGATGTTTTGATTTCAATTGGTACTCTTTGTGATTTGTGCTATGAACGGAATCATTGAATGTTTCAAATGATTTTTGAAGCAATGTAGAGCATACCTAAGATTTGTATGTGACAACCTCAAAATATGTGTGATGAGCATGAGATTAGGTTATTGTGATTTGGTGAGTGTGGATTCCGAAACCCTAGACCCCTTTATTTTCATTATTCTTGTTTATGTTTTCTTTTATGAAAAAACCTAAATTTGGAACTAGGTTAAAATAGGATTAGTTTGAATAGAGATTAATTTTCGCAACACAATTCCCTGTGGGATCGACCTCGCACTTGCATAACGCTATATTGCAAAACGATTCGTGCACTTGCGAGTAACTATTTTAAAACACATCACTAGGCTTTATAACTGCAAGAATTCGGTATTGAATTCCTTAGTGCTTAAAGAGTTATATTGTAGAGTTATTGTGCTGAGTTAGTCCCTCTTAAGCCATTGCTGTGTGTGCTGATGTTGTGCTGATCTGAAGTCTATCTTAAGGGTTGGCCCTAAAGTAAAGGATTCCATTGAAGACCCTTTCAGGTAGGAGACCTGATTTTCGTGTTGGATTACACATTAGAGTTCAAGGTACGACCACTGCATCAGGGGTATGTGAGTGCTACTACTTTGTAACTAGTCTTGTCTTCTGAATAATGGATATCCTGGGTTTGGCTGCCTCGAAGTGGTTTTTCTCTTGACTTAGTTTCCACTTTGTTAACAAAATATATGTCTCCTTTATTTCTGTTTGTTGATATTTTGTTGCACAGATCTTTGCACACACTTGGTTATATTAGAAGTCATTTTAATTTTTCACAAAAAGAAGTAGCACTTTCGATTGCCGAAGCAGAATTTCGTGGAATGGCAAAAGGACTATGTGAACTACTTTAGATCAAGAGACTTCTTACTAAACTTGGGTTTGCCCCTACTTCAGAAATGGATATTTTTTATGACAACAAAGCTGCTATTACAATATCCCACGATCCAATTCATCCTGATCGTACAAAGCATATGGAAGTGGATCGACATTTCATCAAAGAAAATCTAGAAGAAAAAATAATCCACTTTCCATTTGTGAAGTCGGAAGATCAACTAGCAGATATACTAACCAAGGCAGTATAGAGTAAAGAGTTTTACAACTCGCTCAACAAGTTGTGCATGAGAAATTTGTATGCATCAACTTGAGGGGAAGTGTTGGCGTGAGTTGTAACAAACAAAAAAGGAGAGTATATTGCTAGTTGTAATATAATCTTCCATTATGGAAAGAAAACGATACTGGGCGTGATATGTGTCTAGTCCAAAATGGGGTGTAAATTGTTCCTATTTATTTGTACTGGTTGAATGGAAAAATACAAGGAAAATAGCAATAAACAGAATTGTTGACAATAAATTCGTTGATGATGTGCAAGAATTGAGAAGAAGCAAGCGAGCTAGAAACGAAAGGAATTTCAGTAATATTTTATTGCTTATATTGTGTATGATGATCCAACATATTATGATGAAGCAATTAAATCTATTTGATGCAATTGTTTTGGTTAGAGGCTATAAATAATAAATTGGAATTGATTATGTCTAACCATATTTACAGCTCATTGAGTTGCCTCCTACAAACAAAATAGCTTGGTTGTAAATAGGCATTTAAGAAGAAGCTTAAACTGAATAATACAATAGATAAGTACAAGGCAAGCTTGATAGCTAAAAGCTACAAGCAAAGGCAAAATGTTGATTATTTAATACTTATTTTCTCGTTATTAGAATTTCATCTATAGAATGTTATTTGCCATTGCTTCTATTTATAAACTTGGTGTACATCAAATGGAAGTCACAATTATTTTTCTAAATGGTGAAGAGATTAATATGGAGCAGCCCGAGGGACTTGTAATCCCCAGTCAAGAACACAAAGTGTTCAAATTGGTGAAATCCTTGTAAGATTAAAGCAAGCTTCTAAACAATGACATGAAAAGTTTGACAATATGATTATGTCTAATGCATATTGATTATGTAGGTAAATGCATAGCAATTTTTTACAATAATGAATGCATCATTATTTGTTTATATATATTAGTGACTAGCTTGTTTATTTTATGAATTAGCATTGATGTTGTGCATTAAGCTAAAAGATTTCTTGCATTTAATTTTTGATATGAAATAAACGGGTAGAACCAATGTCATTTTGGACATTAAAGTTCATAGAGATAATGATTTCATTATTTTATCTCAGACACATTATGTTGAAAAGATGCTTAAAAGATTTGAGCACTTTGATTATCCGCATGTGTCTAAACCATATGATTAAAAACATATTTAGTTAAGAATCATAGTGATGGCGTTGTGCAAGAAAAATATGCACAATTCATTGGTAGTTTGATGTTTTGACAAACTGTACACGCCCTGATATTGCATATGTTGTTGCCATGTTAAGTAGATATACTCATAATCCAGGTGTTGAGCATTGGGATGCTATCTCTAAATTGTTGAGATACTTAAAGGGCACAATTATTTTTGGTTTGTCATATTGTGGTTATTCTTCTTTATTGAAAGGATATTGTGATGCTAACTGAATTTATGATTCAGATGAGCTAAAGCTTATATGTGGCTATGTGTTTACTCTGGCTGGATGGGCTATCTCTTGGAGATCCTCAAAACATACTTGCATAGCAAAGTTTACTATGGAGTCAGAGTTAGTTTCCTTAAAGAAGACAGGAACTAAAGATGAATGGCTAACAAGCTCATTGATTAATTAATTTGCTTTTATATGCTAATCCAGTTCCACTTGTGTTTTTAGTGTGATTGACAGGCTGCCATAGCTCAAGTAGAGAGCAAAATTTATAATGGGGAAAATGCACAGTATTGTGAGACAGCTTATTAAGACCAGTGTAATGTCCATGGACTTTGTGAGGTCAAAAAGGAATCTGCAAATCCTTTGACCAAGCCACTAGCAAGAAGGCTAGTGAGTGAAACATTGAGGGGGATAGGACTAATACCCAAATTATGACACTATGATGGATACCCAACCTTTGTGATTGGAGATCCCATGAATGAGGTTTAATAGAAAATGAAGTCACAAGTGATCATTGTAAGGTACTGTCATTCTATGTTTATCCATTATCTTGTTGAGAAGATAGTGATGAGTCCATCCCTATGGTGTAAGACAGTACAAGATACATAGTGACTAAGGATGAGTTTAAAATTCTTAATGGATCCATAGTCCCTACATGTTGGGATGGGGTGTTTCCTGCACACATTCTTGATGGATGCCACCTATCTGAGTATGGAGGTGGTGCCGCTTCCTATGAGACTTGGGTAGGTCACTAGAGCGCTCATGAAACCCAGGGGCGCATGGCCTATAAAAGGGGCCAACCCGCTATAAAATAACCCAACAATTTTTTTGGAGAAAGTTATGCGGGTGATAAGTTTGGTCAACTTGTGAATTTGATTAAAAGAGTTTAACTCTACCACGATTCAATAAGTTCCTACTTATTTATCTTAGATGCGGTTAAAACTTTTGGGTACCACATTGATACATGTTTTCAATCTTCTTATATTCTAGTGTTTGTAACACGTGGGGGATTGTTGTAATATGTGTGTTACAAACATTATTTCCTTTTCGGTCATCTTTAAATGATTTACCATCTGGTACTAAAATATATTCATGAGTTTTTTTGGCAAAGGAAAAACTGATTTATTAAAATATATTCATGAGTTTTTATGGCAAAGAAAATAAAAAATGAAAAAATAAAACTGATTTCGTTTTATTGTTTTATTTTTCTTCTCTTCAAGTGTTTTGACCATTGGGCTTTATTGGCTTTTATCATTAACTTGTATTACGGTTTTTTAAGTGTTTTAATGTTACAGTTTTTAAGTCTTTTAATGTTATGATTGTTTGGTCATATATTGCTTTTAATGAAAATCCACATGTACTCATTATATATATTGAGCTCTCCAAAGGAAAAAATATATATATATACAATCATTTATTTTTATTTTTATTTCATTTTTGCATATACAGTACAAAGTGTTGTAAAACAAATATGTTTTGAAGGTATAAAGCCACATACTCTATTATTAGATTCTATATACAAAATATTTGAAGTTCCCCATCCACTTTGATCAAAGGGTTGTTCTATTTGATCTTCGTTCTTAAAAGTGTCCTTAAAGAAGATCGATGCTATAGTCTAATCCTGACTGAGAGGTTGTGTGTCAAGGGATCCGATCACACCAAGTTATAGACTACAAGAGGCACGAATCAACTTTTAAGGACAACACACTTGCTTGATTCTATAGCATTGTAAGATTTTTCCTTGCTTTAATTTTAATCTCTTTTACTGTATTTATTTTATTATTATTATTTTGGATTAATATGATCTAGTATCAACAATAATATTTTCAACAAATTATTTGTTTAACAATTATTTATTTCATTGTTAATTTTCATATTGGTATTATTTTATTTCAATAATAATTTTGTGCACCATCAATAATTATTTCCAACAACGGGCTCACCGGAAATCTCCGCTGCTTCAACTCGCCGCTGAACCGCCAGAGGATCGGTCCTTCTTCGGTTCTTCTTGGGTTTGACAGGTCATAGGTCTCCTTCGAGTTCCACCGAAAATCAATGAAAGATCGGGTCACTGGGTTCTTCTCCCGGGTCTCTAAAAAGCCTTCACAAATCAAACCCAAAAAATTTCACAACCCCTTCTTTCACAATACAAACCCAAAACAAACACAATGTAAATCAAACCTAAGAATTTCACTTACCAAAAAAAAAAAAAAAAAAAGGATTTCTTGTTTGGGTACCGATAAAACGTTGGAGTCCAAGCTCACTGGCTTCATCGGCTCCGGGCCGTGACCCACCGGCCAAGGCAACGTCGTCCGCCCCAAACGGTGGCTAGCCTATTCCACGTCTGCCTCAAGCTCTCTATTTCTCTCTCTTCCATGAATGGGTCTCTCTGATCTCCCTGTCTCATTTGCTCGAACGAAAAGGAAAGAAAAGAACGAGAAAGAAGAAGAAAAAAAGCAGGGGAGAAAAGGAGAGAAAGAAGAAAAGGGGGAGGCGTACTTGACAAAAGGGAGAGGCATATCTGCAGGTACAATAATGATCCACTGACATGTGGAGAGCGAATTTCGATCGGAATTCATGAAATTTATTGACAGTTTGGGACCAAGCCGTCAACAAATTTAACGACGGTATTCAAAAAATCGACGTGATTTCTTTTTTTACTGATGGTTTTTAGAAAACTGTCTGTAAATTTTTTAATCCCTTACGCTTTTCAGAAAAGTATCATTAAAAATTTAATTCTAGATAGTTTTTAAAACTGTTTAGAAAAAAACTGTCAAAAATTACTCTTTTTCTTTTTTGTAGTGGTAATTTTCTTTTTATACCACTTAAACCAAATTCGACAAGAAGTGCCTTCTACTTCTAGTAAGGGTGTACAAACGGTTGCAGTTAACGGTTATCAAATTTTCGTAACCACAACCGTGCTGCTTTAGGCAATTAGTGATTATTGAAACTCATAACTATAGAGAAATACGGTGTCCAAATATTACACCAACCCAAGGACTCACTACCAAAAGTAGAAGAAATATCAAAACTAAATGGGAAAATATACTTCTTATTTATGAAATAATACAACAATAGAAAAAAACTTGGGTTGGACAACACTTGCACAAGATAGAAGAAGGTTTTGGTGAGATATGATGGAATGAAAGACTTGGAAGCATGTCTAGGGTATATATAAGGATTAGGGAAGGGTTTTAGAGTATTCTCACACTTAACTAAGAAGATAAGCATGACTTTTCATGTGACTAAGGAAGAACAACAAATTTGTACATGAAATGATAATAATGTTTGTGGGGAAAGTTGTAAGGTTGTATTGAAAGATGAAGTGGGTTGAATAAGGGTAATGATGGTTAGATGGCCAAGATAGAAGGTGATAAGGTGGGAAGGCTAAAAATGAGAGAATAACATGTGTCATCCATCATGTGCAAGTGAGTCCCCCCACATTTAAAATTATATAAGTTTCTCATATAGTACATCACTCTGAACAAGAAGAAAATTAATAACTGTGGATTCTAGAAAATACACTTTAAAATTTAATACTCTCCCTTAAAGTGATTTTCTAGAAATGATAGCAAGCTTCTCTCTTAAGGATTCAAACGTACCTTTGGAAAGCGACTTGGTGAAGATGTCAGCAATGCTGTCCTTACTTCTCACTTTCAAAACTTCAATTAAACTCATTAGCACCTTTTCACAAACAAAATGATACTCAATCTCAATGTGCTTTGTCCTTGCGTGACAACCGGATTTGTTGCGAGCTTTAAAGCACTTTGATTGTCACCGTAGATAATTGTTGGTTTGTGAATTGGTGAATAAATATCTTCGATAAGCCGACGTAGCCAAACACATTCTTGTGCAGCAAGAGAAGCCGCTTTGTACTCTGCCTTAGTTGTTGAAAGAGATACTGAATCTTGCTTTTTGCTACACCAAGAAATATAAGATGAACCACATGAGAAAGCATAACTAGATGTAGACTTCCGGTCATCCAAGTCACCACCCAAATTAGCATCAGAAAATCCATGTAGCTCAATGACAGCTCCTTTCTTAAAGAAAAGGCCCATATCAATTGTAGAATATACATACTTTAAGATAAGTTTTGCCGCCTCTAAATGTGGTTTTCGTGGTGCTTGCATGGAAAGACTAACAAGGCCAACCGAGAATGCAATGTCAGGTCTTGTAATAGTTAAGTAAATCAAACTTCCTACAAGAGCCCGATAAGGACGAGGATCAGGAAGAAGCTTGCCCTTTTCATGCCTTAGCATAATGTTCACATCAAGAGGAGTAGAGCACCACTTGCTTTGGTTCAGCCCAAATCTTCTCACAAGCTTCTTTGCATAACCTTGTTGTGACACAAAAATTCCACCCTTAAGAGAGCTAACTTCCAAACCAAGAAAGTGACTAAGCTCCCCCAAATCTTTCATCTCAAACCGAATAAAAAATTCAGCTCGAAGCTTTGCAATTTCTTCATCATCATTGCCGGTAACAATCATGTCATCAACGTACAAGAGAGCAATGACATACACCTTGTTTTACTTCTTAACAAACAAACTAGAATCTGAGTTAGAAGCAAAATAGCCACAAAATTGTAAGTATTCGGCAATCTTACCATACCAAGCTCTAGGTGCTTGCTTTAATCCATATAAGGCCTTCTTCAGCTTGCATACATATTCCGAGTGCACCTGATGTGGTCGTTTTGTACTTCAATAATAATACCACTCGCAATAGAACGAATCGTTGTAGGATAATGTCTATATTGAGGGTGTCGATCCACAGGGAATGTATTGGTTGCATGCATCAAGCTTTAATAAAATCGGTCATAATTTATCCTTTAGAAAAATGTTGTTTTTGTGATTTTCAATTTGTAAACTAACAACAGAAATTAAATGCTGGAAAGTAAATTAAAGTTGAACTTAATGAGATGAAAACTAGGGAATTGATTTCACCACTATCCTTGTACCAATGGCTATCATGTTAACATGGGACGTTCATTTTAGTCATGATATTACCCGTGTGTGGTTGTCAATCACACAACAAAGTGTCAAGAAAATACCATCATTAAAAATAAGCATACCCCATCTTAAGACTAGTACGGATCATCTACCTAAGCTAGGGTGTAGCATCATCCGTCTATCCTAGGCATGAAGTATCAAATTTATTAACTTAGTTACATGCAAACAATGATTAAGTGTAGCCCATCTTAAGATTAGTACAAATCATCTACCTAAGCTAGGGTGCAGCATCATTTGTCTATCCTAGGCATGAACTATCAAAACCTCTTGTTGCATGTTCAAAGAATACCATTGCATAACCATTACACTTATCATTTTTTGGATGACAAATATAATTTGAGTACAATCAAAATGATAAGCTTTCTCATAGACAAGATAAGCATTTCATCATGATTGCATTTAGCATTAAAAACAATTACGAAATTTGTAATTCTCATAGCTATGCAATCATCGATGCCCAAAATAAATATCTCAAAGAACAACACGATTAAGCCATTGATATTTGGATAGGGTTTATCAAAACCTATCCATAAACAAAACTAAAAATTGAAAAGGAAAGAAAACTAAAAACAAGAAAGGGGAAGCTCTTCACTGTTCGTGAAGAACTTCCTAAAACTAAACTACCTAAAAACTAAAACTCCTAATTAATCTACATTTTTCTGAGTGTTTTTCTCCTCTCCTTCTCCTTCTTCTTCCCTCTATACTTATAGAAAATCCAATCAAAGCAGGAAAAGACAAACTCCAAATTCGCACAGATTTGCACACTTTTATTGCGGGGCAATTTGGGCATAGTAAAAGTCCGAAATAGAAAAAACCTATTTCAGACTTAGTTGTTGAATTTTTCATGAGCTTTCCAACGCCACCAAAATCAACGCAATCTGATTTTCGAGTCAAAAGTTATGATGAAAGTAACATGCATAACTCAAGGATTTTTCCACTTTGTTGAAATATTGGTTTTGGACTTTTCCACTTTGTTGAATTTTCTTCAATCTTTGTTGTCAATAAGTGTAGAGTTGCTGCCCATTATGGAGATATGTGCTGTCCAACTTTGTTCTTCACGTGCAGCTTGGGGAGACAAGGAATAGGACAAAATAAAATAAAATAAGAGAGATGGACAAACTTCCGGATTTTCGGGATGATCCAACGACTAAAATTAAAATAGCCATATCTTTCTCCACGCATCTCTAAACTGGCTGAAATTTGTTGCGTTGGAAAGCTGACATCTTGAATTTCAATTTAGACCTAAGAAACTCTCAAAACGGATATCGTTTGGTCCTGTTATGATAGGTCTAAATCTAATAGTCTGCTGCATCTGAATTTCCTTGTATTTTGCTTGAATTATATCATTTCTCTCTTATTGTCCTACAAAATATAAAAACACTAAAACTAACCAAAACATTAGAAAGTAACAAAGCTAAAGGTTTAACTAATGTAAATTAAGGGGTCCAAAAATACAATATTTGTGACACATCAGCACCTAAGAAACATAACCATCAGGCTGCTCCATGTAGATATCTTTGTCAATTTCACCATTTAAGAAGGCATTTTTTACATCAAGCTGCCACAGCTTCCACTCATGATATGCTACCAAGGAAATGACAACTCTAACAGAAATTATCTTTGCAACCGGACTAAATGTCTCATCATAATCTTCCCCATACTCTTGAGAGAATCCGCGAGCAACCAGCCTTACCTTGTATCTATCAACACTGCCATCTGTCTTACGTTTGATTTTGTAAACCCATTTGCAAGTGATAGGCTTCACTTCCTTAGGCTTTGGCACGAGATCCCATGTTTGATTTTTTATGAGAGCATTCATATCATCATTCATAGCACCATCCCACTCCTTAACACCTATAGATTCATGAAAACAAGAAGGTTCACAATCATCAATAGGATTAGCAAGAAAACATGAATGCATACTCGTAAAATTTACATCCCTATACCAAGCCGGCAATACAACTTTCCACTTAGATCTCATAAGAGGTGGTACATTTTATACTTCCTCATCATCTTGCTGTCCTTCCAGCTCATGGAAATCAACACTACTCCCTCTATTGGATTGCTCCTCCATAGGTGAAAAAGAATAAGAAGAAGAGCTATCCGATGGCATAGGAGCATTAGGCGACAATGGTAAACTGATTTATGTATGCAGCTGATTGTGAACACTAGTGTCATCACCGGTACTCCCAATAATAGCACCTTCCACCTTATAATATGAAAAGACTTCATCAAATACAACATCCTAAAAAACAATGAATTTATGAGTCTCAGGATTCATGCATGTGACGACCCATTTTTTTTTTATATCTATACTAAACATTTCATAAACATTAATCTCTTAAAATATAAATGGATCTTCGTTGTGGCACGACAATATGTCGCAAAGCCAACATATGGTACATACCCCATAATATGTACCTGGTAAATCAAAATATGACATATATCTAACTATGCAGCGAAAAACATAAATCTAATAGCGTAAATCACATCTTAATCAACTATCATAAATTAATTACAACAAGAGCCATTTAACATCTATCTGTTTAAGTCTTTCCTCAATATAATTAATACATAACAGAAATGACTTGACAAAGATTAGGTGACACAAGGGTCACAAGCCACAAACAAATTACCCAAAATAATGAACATCCCGCGGTCTATCGGTCATAATATCCCAAAACACATCTATGAGACCATCAATTACGACTGGAGTACCTGCAGCCAACATCAGAATCTACACGGTTGTGGGGATTGCCGCATCCACACAAGTGGAATTATGAGCCCACTGTCTCCGTATAAAACATACCAAGACCTCAATGATATTAAACTAACTGAGTTTTCGCAAAGAACCAACTTTTTCTTTTTATTACACTATAACAACTACCAATTTTATAAACTTTTGTTTGAAAATCCCCATAGCTGATATAGCAAACACCGACTATCAGAAAATATTTAAAACATACTATATAGTTGGACTCATCGTAGAAGTTCCAATGGCTTTGAAACAACTACGTATATACCCACCTACAGTAATACTTTTATGTTGGTAGCTCAAATGCACAGAGATCTAACGTTATTAACTGTGATATCACCATGCCTCAGGGCATTACAACTTCATGTCTATGGCACATAGTTGTCCATGCAGTTACTAGAGTAAAACTCTGATATCCAAGCACTTCTTACAAATATACCACGACAATCCATCTACCTACTCCCAAGTCACACTGATATCCCAACCAATAGCATCACATCCAAGTACACCAAGTTTAAAACATGACATCTCGCTCTTTAGTACGAGCTTACTATCATTTTTCGAATATGGTTAACACCGAATCCTAGGGCATTACAACTTCAAGTCTATGACAATCCATCTACCTACTCCCAGGACACTGTATTACTCATACCGAACAATGACAATACCCTTGTACGTCCAAGCTCAATGTTCTTAAATCATGCAACTAGACGATAGCAATATACATAAGCTCTTTGCCATTAAAACTCTTAGGCATACTAATACGTCTAGCATAAAAACTACAATATTCTGTATCATGAAAATATCACACAATTTAAATCATGCTATATATGCTATGCATGCTGATGTACTGCTGTTAAACTGCTGAACTGAGCTGTTACTGGGCTGCTACTGGGTTACTGCTGTGTTACTACTAGGTTACTGTATGCTTTATGCTCTATGCTCTGTGCTTGACCAGTAAATATTGTCTTACTGTATCATGCTGATAAATCATACTTTTCTAAACATTTTAATATTTCATCCCAAAACATGTAACACACGATATTTTATTCTGAAACTATCCTTGATATATTTAAACATACTCTAAAGTACTCAAATCAAGCAAAACAGATATATTTAACATACGGTTGGTTCGGATTTACAAGACAATATATATTTTGCAATTCTATATTACATGAAAAAAATAGTTTCTCAGGGAGTAAAATATCACCTAGCTACATTGGACTCTTGACTTGAACATCCCCTCGAATTCCAGTCATTTAGACTCTACATTGGAAAATCAATTGAAGTCTCCAATCCGAACACTATCCTGCAAACATTATAGCGTTAGACTATGCTATGGGACTCATCCCATGACACTAAAACTACCCGCGTGCTCACACGTTGTGTTACCCGTGTATAAGTCTAATTAAGATACCTTAAGCTATTATTAGGTTTACCATTGGTTCTAGGTTTATACTTATATCGCTTATTATCTTTAAGACATGTTTACTATTTTATTCGCCTATTTATTATTATTGCTTATTACGTCATATTACTATTATTATTAATCCATTATTGGCTTGTTATTTATTTACTTAGTTAACATTATATATTAGATTCATACATGTTTATGTATGTATATAAATATATACGTACCACACTTAATAGGCTTAAACCTAATTCGATGATACATTAAAATACTATGTATACATGAATAGGTGGATTAGTTACTAAGTCATCCCATTACTATTTGACTTAAGAGTCTATTTAAGTAATTCCATAATATTACTATTTTATATGTTGACATAAGGTTATTTAGACTATCTATTATTTTACGGCATTGACCTTTTAACCTTATATTTAATACCTAATCATTTCTTAAACTCTTTACTTAGTTACTTGGTCTCCCAAACTAACCCCACCAAGAAAGCCCACAACTTGGAATCCCATAATTCCAACAACATTCCATAAAGATCCGTCATCCCTCCTTTACATAAATTTGGCCATTACAAGTAAACCATCGAGCTTAAAACTCTCAAAATACAAACATAACACAAATCAACATCAAAAGCCCAATAAACTAACCACAAGCATCAATCACACTAACAAATCAACTCAAGGATCCAAAGAGAATCAATAACGCAATTGGAATCTCAACCAGGACCTTAACCACTCATTGCCTAGCAAAACAAGCAATGCCATCACCATTCCAATCCCCAATTTAGCCCATCAAAGTATTCCAAATCCATATTTGAATCCCATCAATACTCATCACTTTTTCTTCCCATAAACTCATAATAATAATCATCCTCAAATAACAATTAGAAAACCGTTAAACCATTAATATTCTATATTCAACACTTAAAAGGAATACAACTAAAAATCAACTCTAATTTCGGATATCATCAAGAATTCAATCCATAATCTCTACCAACATCATCAACCAAATTCCTTCCAAAACCGAACCCACTCCAACCAAACATTCAACAATCCATAATAGAATATTAACCACAAACTAACATAACCAAAAATCACAAATATCATATGTTCATTCACCTAAAATCAAGCTTCGATATCATTAAAACTGAAAATCCACATATCACTACACCCATAAATCCATCACAAGCATTGATCTTAATCCTTAACATTTAACCATAAGTTATCAAAATCGAGAATCAAAATCCATAGAATCTCTAGAATTTCATCTTAAGCAAAAACCTAATCAAAACCCATAAGGTCTAATACCCAATTTCGGATTCAACCCAAACACAACGAATCCAACCAACAAATGACCCATTCGATCCAACCTCAGAAAATCTTCAATAAAAACTACCAATTAGAGCTCCAAAAACACAGTAAACCATAGATTTTTGTGTAAGACAAACCCATAATTTCCAAATCAATGAGACCCAAATCATATCTCCAAATCAACTAAAATGAAATACAAAATTTCAACCCAAAAGAACCCACTCAATTCTGCCCAGAAAAGTCCTCCAAAATTTCCACACAAAAATTAATCCAATCAACCTAAAAACATTCGACCCTCCTCAACCAAAACCCATTCTGATTCAACCACCAAATAGCAAAATAATCAACCAAAAAATCATACCCCCCATATGATGTTCTACCGAAAATCAAGAAATATTTAAGCAAAAATCAAAGAAGAGGAAGAGATATGTCTCACCGGAATAGGGCCGAAGTTCACAGCCCAGCTGCTAGCACCACTCCCAGACGGTGGCCAGACCATCGAACTCCAAAATCGCACCACCACCGACCGGACCACTGCAAGATCGAGCATTTCTCACGGTTTGGGTTCATGGGTTCAATGGGTTCCCGAGCTACATCGGTTCTCTCTCTCTTGATCGGTCTCTCATGGGTTGGGGGTGTGTGATGGAAGAGGAAGGGAGAGGGAAAGGAAAACCGAGCGTGAGAGATGGGGAGGAGAACTGGCGTGCAGGAGAAGAAGAGAGGAAGAGAAGAAAAGAAAAGGAAGGAGAAGAAGAAAGGCGTGCGGGTGGGAGAGAAGAGATCCAGAAGATAAGGGAAAAAAGGAAGGAAAAAGAAAAAAGAAGATAAAGGACACGTGGCGAGCTGTGAGTGGGTAGAAAGGGATGATGAAATCTTACTCAACAAATCGGGCTATGACACGTGGCAAAGGGGAGATTATTTGATTTTAAAGCCCTCAACTTTAATTATTTATAGCAGAACCCCACATTTAATTTAACTACTCATTAACAATACAATTATTTATTTATTCCATTAGTACCCATAATAATAATTATCACTCTATTTATATTATTCAATATTAGACTTATTTTATTTCTTAACATAAATATTATCACCTAAAATATAATTATTATTTCCCATCATTTTAAAAATACCATTTATTAAATGATAAATTCCTATTAATTCTTCTTGGCCTTTACAATGCACTTCCACCCTTTTTTTTTCTTTCGTCATACCCAATAAAGATGCATTTTTTAGCCTTAGCATCCAATTTATTTCTTTTTACATCCGACACATGAAAATAATAAATAGAGCCAAAAACCTTGAAGTTCTTGATACTAGGCTTTTTTTCAAACATTAGCTCATATGGTAATTTCATGTTTATCGAGCTAAGAGGCACCCGATTAATCACATAAGCGGCACATGCCATACTCTCCTCCCATAAGGCTTTGGGTAAGTTCTTTGCATAAAGCCAACTCTTGCAAGTCTCCACCAAATGTCAGGTCTTTAATTCTTTCGGCCACACCATTTTGTTGCGATGTATATGCACACAAAAGTTCCCTTCGAATGCCATGCTCCTGACAAAATTATGAAAATTGATAGAAGTAAACTCTCTCCCATTGTCAGTTCGAAACCTATTAATCTTCTTGTTGAGCACACTTTCCACAGCTACTTTGAACTCTTTAAACCTGGAGAATACTTCGGATTTCTCTTTCATAAAATATACTCATGTAAATCGTTTACAATCATCAACAAGAACAAGCATATAAAGAGAACCCGAATACGATGGTGTAGTACAAGACCCCATCAAATCACCATGAATAAGTTTTAAAGGTGATTTGCACCGTGAAAGAGATTTGTCAAATGGAAGACGATGTGCTTTTCCTAATTAACAACCCTTACATACTTCATCCCTACCAAAGATGATCAACATGGGCAACCCATTCATCGAAATTTTTAGAACCATTGCTTTTAATTTATCCATGATGAGATGCCCCAATCTAGCATGCCAAATTGGTGTGCCATCATTTGTACTCATTTTATCAATATAAGAAACTGTGGAGGCTAAAACAAATAAGTCTTTAATTCTCTTACCCGTATGAACGACATTTGCATCTAAGATTATGATATTCTAAAGAAACTTCACATCCTATGGCCCAAACAAGACATAGTGACCAACATCAACAGCATTGACCATCGAAAAGAGGTTCTTTTCCATCCCGAGAACTTGAAACACACTTTTAAGTGTGATTTGTTCATCTCCATCACCTTTGATAGTCACGACCCCTTCCTTCTCAACAGGATGAATGGAGTTGTCCACTGTGACAATTGCATCATTTCCTTTGTAATCTCAGAAGCTTGAGAATTTGGATTTGTCGCCTATGAGATGATGCTTGCAACCTGAATCAACAACCTAATCATTTTTATAATTGATTGATGACAAGGCATCAATCGTAGTGGTTCCTGCCATAAAGAACTTTCCCCACTCTTCTTCATGTTTATGTTCACCTTCCTTCTTGACTACATATCCTCATTTGAGTTTCACACGGCAATTCTTCTTTTTGTGTCCAAGTTTACCACATCGATAACACTCGACACCTTTTTTATTTTCATCTCGCTTCTCAAATGATTCTCCACCATCTTCATGCTTGCTAGAACCATCATTTTTACTTTTGCTGAAATTTTTCTTTTTATTGGAAAAGAGCACATCTCCTTCACTTCCCGAAATTTAGCATCCCACCATTTGTCAAGCCAATGATTCTTGTGATGTGAGAAGACTTTCAAACTCTACCAAGGTGGGTTGAACAGCCCATCCTTGAATAGACGTAACATAGGGAATATACTCCCTCTTTAAACCACGAATAATATGGCGCTTCATTCGTGCCTCTGATATAGGTTCTTCTGGATCATTGGCTGAAATTTCTGAACAAAGATTTTTAATCTTCAAGAAAAACTGAGAAATAGAGAGATCACATTGAGTTGTATTTGCCAACTCGTTCTCTATTAGTTGTAATCGAGTCACATCCTTTTTATTGAACAACCCACCAAGAATAGTCCAAATCTCACCGGCCGACTTACAGCTAATGATATGCTCAAATAGCCCATGGGAAATAGATATCTTCAAGATGGATTCCGCGTTTGCATTCACTATCCGCCATTTCTTCAAGTTATCGACGTTCTCCAGAGCATCTTCCGGGGGATTCACATCACTTCCACCAACAACCTCCCATAAGTCTTCTCCTACAAGATAAGACTCCATGCACAATCTCCATATCTTGTAGTTAGAATAGTTGAGCACCTCAACCCCAAAATTGTTAAAGCGTCCACCCAAATCCATTTTCACACCACTAATTAATCTTCTTCACCAAGGATGAATCACTACCACCCTTGAAGCTCTGATACCATGTAGAGAAATACAGTGTCCAAATATTAGGAACAATTAATTCTCAAGTAGTGCAACAAAGTTACAGTAGCCCAAAGACTCACAACCAAAAGTAAAAGAAAGATCAAAACTAAATGAGAAAATGTACTTCTTATTTATGAAATAATACAACAATAGAAAAAACTTGAATTGGACAACACTTGCACAAGATAGAAGAAGGTTTTGGTGAGATATGATAGAATGAAAGACTTGGAAGCATGCCTAGGGTATATATAAGGGTTAGGGAAGGGTTCTAGAGTATTCTCACACTTAACTAAGAAGATAAGCATGACTTATCATGTGACCAAGAAAGAACAACGAATTTGTACATGAAATGATAATAATGTTCTTTGAGAAGGTGTAAGGTTGTATTGAAAGATGAAGTGAGTTGAATAAGGGTAGTGATGGTTAGATGTCCAAGATAGAAGGTGGTAGGGTGGAAAGGCTAAGAATAAGAGAATGACATGTGTCATCCATCATGTGCAAGTGAGTCCTCCCACATTTAAAATTACATAAGTTCCTTACTACATCACTCAGAACAAGAAGAAAATCAATGACTGTGAATTCTAGAAAATACACTTTAAAATTTAACAATAACCACACCGCATAAACACTTTTTAGAAAAATGTCTATTTTGGTGTCTTGGGCATTCCTTGAGCCTCTTTTCAGGGTATATTTTAGATGGTTTTAGGTCTTTTTAAATAATTAGAAGGCTTTAAAATATAACAAAGCTCACTATTATTGTTATTATTATTATTTTAATAAATAAAGATCAATTTTATTAAACTCAAAACGAAAATCATATATCAAACGTACCAAAATGACGTCGTTTTGTATATTATTATTATTATTTTATATATATAAAGATATACGGTTAGTGATTATTATCCGCCTCTGCCTACCTTAAAACAGCTAACCGACCCGCCTTAGGCGGATAGGACCTTTAGCGGTTTTTTCTAACCACCTACAAAGCGATTATGCGATTATACGGTTATCATTTATTAGATAGTTAATAACTCACCCACTTGTACAATCCCAACTTCCAGAATCCTATACTTTTTGCTTTACAAAACCCCTCACCCTGAGGAAAAACAAAAACTAAGGCCAAAAGATGGTAATTGATGTGTATTTAAAGAGAAGGGTTTTCCTCAAATAAATACATGTGCTCAATTGTCGGCTAAATTAAAATATATGACCAGCAAGCATAATTGGATTCTCAAATCAACAAATGGTTGAGAAGTATGCTCATTTGAAAGCATATGTCAATTCAAACACTAAACCTAATTTCTGAATGTACTTGTATTTTGAAGCTAAGAATGCAATTTTTGTTATAATCTTTTAAAAACGTAATTTCAAACAATACATTTTGTATCAAATGCACTCAAGCGAAGTTATGTTCTTCACTCATAATTGAAAGAAATAATCTTTAGAATTGAAAGAAAAAAAAAATGTAAGAATTTTATATTAGTTAATGAAAGTCATTGAAACACCAGGTTATGAATTGCGTAAGTTTCCCGTTCCATTCAATCTCATGTGAGTGTGAGGATGGTTTTTAAATAAAACAATCATATACGTTTCCATTCAACCATTATCCCTCCCCTTCCATTGTTTTCTTGTTCCACATTATCTTTCTCACTCCGCATCCATGCATTTATCTTAGAAATTAGAAAGCCAGCAATGAGGACACCAAACCCATCACCACCCCAACACCGACAACGCCGGAAGCCACGCTGGTGCGTGAAGAGCCCGATTTAGGGGCAACAGGAGCAGGAGCGGGAGAATTAGTGATATCATCATCAGCCAACGGGGAGCCAACTGGTGCATCATCACCCACCGGTGCATCAGCTACGGGTGCAGATGATGGTGAAACTGCAGGGCTACTAACCACTTCTTGAGAGGGTGCAGGAGCCTCGACCGCTGGTTCACTTGATGGAGCCTGATCAGGTGGAGGTGTTGCTGGTGACTTCTTTGGCGTGGCGGCCGGCGTATCAGCCTTAGGTGGTAAGTTGCTGGGCGAGGGTGCAGCTAGAACAATACCAGGAGGCAGAATAAGAGATGTAATCTGAAGCACAGAGATGTTATACGGTTGAGCAGCCACCGACGTGACAAGCTTGGCGGTAAGATTGGAACCCTTCTCGGCAGACCCGAAAGCGATCTCACCCTCATTGATAAGTGAAGCATTCAAGAACCCTTGTTGGTTTTCGGCAACACCGCTGGACTGGAACAAGGTGGTGAGGATGGTGGTCCTATTGGGCAGCGTAGTGAGCTTCTGGACGTCATAGTAATCGAGCACCACGTGGAGGCTCAAGATCATCTTGATCACGTCCAAGGGTTTTCCAGAGATACCAGCCATGGCTTTGTTGTTAACGACGAGGACGGTGATGGTATTGCGGCTGTTGATTTGTTGGGATATTTGAGTCTGTGTGAGATAGTCATTGAAGGTGCTCAACTGCGGGTGCCGGCCGAGGAGCCTGGTGATGTTGAAGGCGGAGGTGGAAGAGGAGAAGAGGAGGAAGAGAGCAAAGGAGAGGACGCAAGAGGCTTTGGAATTCATGTTTGATATTTTTTTTATTAATTTTATCTACTTGTATATCAAATATGAAACCAAAGCCTGTTGTTGCAAAATAGATTTTGAGGGCTTTTAATATATATAGGACAGAGAGGGGGAGATGTAATTACCTAAATATGGGAAGTGTAACAAATTGTGTTAGAATTGATTGGTTGGGAGTGAATTTCTAGATCTCTTTGCACAAAATTGTGGGTAATTATATTTCACCAGCTGTGGCCTATTTCTAGAGAATGGATGGTTAGATGAGATATATGTGAGATGGATTTACTAAATTTAATTAAAGGCCATTACAGATTTCAAGATATCAATGGATTTCCTAATGGCCTGGGTGACCATAATGCAGTCTAGGGTCCAATGACTCATGACAGTGCCATAGTATATATTAGTGAAAACAAATGTTATGAGTTTTTTTATTATTATTATTAGGGACAATAACATTGATCTGTCTGTAAATGTTTTTTATTGGGTTTTTTTTTTTTTTTTTTTTTTTGGAAATATGCTATAATGTGAGATAATGCGAAATTAGTTTCGTAACGTTCTGGGTTTTGGATTGTTTATTTATATTTTTTGTTTAAATAAAAAATAAAAAAGAAAAAAGAAAAGAAAAGAGAATAAAAAAGTTTTTTCATTGATGCTCATTCTATTGTTCTAATATGATTATAGTTTGAATCTTTATTTTATTATTTTTGAGAAAAGTACATATAATTCCTTCAAACTATCATTTCATTGCCAATATCCTCTCCAAACTACTAATTGTGTTAATGTCTCTCCCTAAACTACCAAAACATGTCAATGTCCCTCTTAATGACAAAAATATCCCTCATAAAATTATTAAAATTAAAAAAAAACAAAAAAATTATTAAAAATATATATAAAAAAAAAAAAAAAAACAAAAAGTTATATATATATATATATATATATATATATATATATATAATAAAAAACTGGTTTTCCTTCTTTTATTTTTTTTTAAAAAAAAAAATTGTTTTTTTATAATTTTTAGTTATTTTTTTTCGTTTTTCTTTTTCAATTTTTCATTTTTTTAATTTTTATTTTTGTTTTTTTTCGTTTTTTCTTTTTTATTTTTTTTGTTTGTTTAAGTTTTAGTTTTTTTAAAAAAAAAAAAATTATAAGGACATTTTTGTCTTATTGAAAAAAAATTTGGGTCATTCGGTCTTTTTGTAGGTCTTAGAGGGGCACATTGACATATTTTGGTAGTTTGAGAAGGAGAGGGCATTAACACAATTGGTAGTTTGGGGAGGGACATTAACAATTGAATGGTAGTTTGAGGGGGATATTTATATTTTTCCCTTATATATATATATATATATATATATATATATATATATATATATATATATAATAATAATAATAATAATAATAATAATAATAAAAAAAAAAAAAAAAAAAAAAAAAAAACTTAACAATGGTGATCTACAAGTAACCCTATAAAATAAGACGACTTAAGAGCATTCCTAGTGAGCTCTCTATTTTAAATTTTTAATCAAAATTTGCTGAAAAAACTCAAAAAAAAAAAAAAAAATCCACTGTAACAAACTTTTTATAATTTCTTTATTTTAGCTCTTATCAGAATTTCACTCCAAATTTAGCTCACAAATTTCATGAGCTATTGAATATTTAATCATTTATCTCTCCTTTCACTTCGCTTTTCACTTTTCCTCACTCCTCATTTATTAAGATTGATTGCTGAAAACCAATAAAAAAAATTAATATCTAGTTGAAATAGATAAATATTTGGAGAGTTTGATGTAGGAAGTTTGTTAAATGTAGTAGTTAAAATAACAAAAGTAGATTTTTTATCTAAAATTTGGAGAGCTCACTAAGGATGCTCTTAAAGCTAGAGGGTACCGAATTTTAGTGCAAAAAACTCAACCAATGATATTATAAGGTTTTTATGTATAAGTCATTTTGTGAATTTTGTTGGTATCAAATCCACTTACAATTCACATAATAGAGATATTTTATGCCCAAATAGATCTTAGGTACACTAGTTTACGTGGGTTTTCGATATTTGGCCCTGTTTGTTTCTCTCCGTCCCCTATTTTCCCCTCACGTTCCACTTGTCCGTGTCCCCTCTCCCAGGCTTTTGGCAGGAGTAGGCTTTTGGCAACCCTGAAGCTTCTTCAACACGCTGATATTTCTTCCCATTTTACCCATGCCATGAAAAAAAAAAAAAAAAACTTGCAAAAATCAGCTTGTGCACCATCTTCCAAGTTGTGAAAAGGCAGGGATAAAATAGAAATTTTTCGCCAACATGGGATGCTTTTCCAACACGTGACTTGGAGTGTTTGAATTTGTGGCAGACAGTAATCTGATACGAGGTCATGCCTTGACAAAAAGTGAATCGAGGGCGGGGGAAGGTGGGTGGGGGTATACCAAACAGGGCCTTTAATTAACTGAGACTCATTACAAGTCAAAATTTTGATAATTTTAAAACTATTTAATTAACAGTGCTACAATTAAAACTTGAGAAATTTCTATGAATCTTAATGACCAAAATTAAAGATTTATTATATAATTAAGCAAAATATTGTTATTATTATCATCAATGTTGTTGTTATTCATGTATATTGACACTAACACCCCCCCCCCCCCCCTCTCTTCAAATAACATAATTAATCGTAACTACTGTTCACCCTATGCAACTGTTTTAACCCTTAAAATTATTGTTGGCAATTTGGGTTGCCGTATCGGGTTCGGGCCGGCCAACCCGTTTAGGTCAACCCAAACCCATCACGATTAGTTAAATGGGTTTGGTGGGTCAACCCATTTAATTGAACGAGTCATAAACAGATTGACGAATCATAAATGGGTTGATAGGTCATAAATGAGTTGGTGGGTGACCCGATAACTGAACGGGTTAGCGTGTTGACCCGCCAACTCATTTAGCCTAAACTCTAACCCTGTAATTTCGTGTCGTGTGTATGCGATAAATCATTTAAAAACATAGTTATGATTATTGATTTATCAAGCGAAATCCATTAAGAACTGATAAATTCTATGACCAAATTTAGTTATGCTTGATAAATTCTTAATCTAAATTATTGATTTAGAGGGCAAACTGAGCACTAGGGCTTCAATAATCATCCATAAGCAAGTTTTCTGCGGTTTTAAGTGGATCAAGTATAAACGTTATTTGGGCTCAGCCCAACATCATCCAGAATGAGAACATTCTGATTTTGACATCTCCACCTACATTCATACCATTTGTGGCTTAGATTTTGCCACGTAACTTTAATGTTATATAATATACTTTGGAAAAAATATAATTTAGCTCACAAACTATCAGTTATTTTCCGAATAGCCCACCGAACTACTAAGGCTTGGATTCTGACCTCTCAAACTACCAAAATCTTTGAAAAAGACTAAATTTAGTGAAATATTCTCATAATACCCTTACCACGTGTCATTTTTCAAAAAAATTAAATAAATAAATAAACTAATATTTTTTTATATATATATTTTTTAAAAAATATGAATGTTTGGGGTAGCATTATTTCCCAAATGCAACCCTATCTTCCCGACACCCCTCCAGTCACCAATCATTTACAACGCCGTGATGACCGATTTTATAGCACAGCTCGTCGAATTCCAATTCCCAATCATCAGCTCGCTAATCTCGGTCGGGCTCAAGCTCGCCGAGCTGCAGGCATGCATCGTACCCAACGACAATTCTAGAAAGAATCAGTACATCCTCCGGTCAATCGCAATATTTTTTTTAAAAAAAATAAATTAAATTTTTTAATTGTTTTAATTTTTCTTAATTTTTTTGAATTTGTTTTTATTATTTTTTAATTGAAAGATGACACGTGGCTCGGGTATTATGGGATATTTCGCTAAAATGAGCATTTTTCAAAAGTTTTGATAGTTTGAAGGCCAGAGTGCAAGACTTTGTAGTTTGGAAGGATAAATTGTATTTTTCTCATACACTTATTATTATTATTATTATTATTATTATTTTTGGATAAGTAATTTCATTATTATGCTCCGTTTGTTTAGGCGTAAAATGTTTTTGGGCATTTTTCAGTGTTTGGTGGGAGCGAAAATAATGGTTAACGGAAATCATTTTTAGTTTGACCGTAAAAGCCTCTTTAATTTTTGAAAAACGATTTACGGTTTTGAAAATCGTAAATCGTTTTATGAATTTAAACTCTTCTTTCTTGCATGGACGTTTGTGGGAATCCGCCACTGCCAGACATTAGAATTTGTTGGTAGCCTGACTCTACAGCCAAGATCCCTGAATTTTGGTATCCGATTGCCAGAATTCGGTGGCACTTGCCGAATTCCAGCGGACCAGATTCTGGCCAAACGGTCAAAATATGAACAGTTACTAGCCGAATTCCAGCCGTACTAATCAGATTCCGGCCAAAACTGGCAAGAATCTGGTTTACCAGAACCTAGAAATGGAAGCCGGACGTCGCTAAATTCCAACGGTGGTTGCCGGATTCTATTTTACGCCGTTGGAGATTTTTTCATACGAGCCAAACACCGGAAAATAATTTCAAAAAATTATTTTTTCTGAAAAATAATTTTGTTGAAAATATTTTACGATGAAAAGCATTTTATGTCGAAACAAACGGAGCAATAATGTCATTAATTAAGCGCAACCCTAGTACACATGTAGTATACAAAAAAAAAAAAAAAAAAAAAAAAAAAAAACTCCTAATACGAAGAAAAACAACAAAAAGTCAAAAAAATCTCAAAACTAGAAACAAGAAAACTATAATGGGCAGATATCCCAGCAAATAAAGTATTGAACACAATATTTTGCAACTGTCACCGAAATCTTTACATCTTCAAAATTGCGAGCATTTCTCTCTTGCCAAAGCCATCACATCAAACACAATAAAACCAACCTCCATACTTCCATAATTGTACACACCTAACTTGTCCTCCCCAACTAACCAACAAATCAATCTGAAGTCTAGGCATAACTCACTTTTATCATACTTTTATTCCACTTTGCTAATGTAGCATTATCAATCAACTCTTAGATCAACCATTGTTAACAAAATATATATATATATATATATATATATATATATATTCAAGGGCTGATTGGCTACATCAACAAGGTGAAATAAAAGTATGGTGTATAACATCACTCTAATTTTATAAGTTAGGCATTTCTATTAAGGACATTTTTCTGCACAAAGCAATTCCTCATTTCTTGAAGATCTAATCCTGATCCTACAAAGCTATAATGCTAAAAATTATATCATCATTCAGTGACGGCTACGATATTACCTTTCTTCCTGATATAATTAATATTGAATCCATAGGAAAAGCACATAAATGAAAAGACAAAGCAGCATCAGAAAGATAACAAGCAAAATCTTTGGAAATCTGATTTTGATATTTCTTTTACTATCAACACAACTTCGCCCTTCAAGCAGTAACAAAAAAAGGGCAGGTACAACAATAACCTAAATGCACCTGTATGGATCATCACACACTGTCAATACTCTTAACAGTGTTACTATTGATACAGATCAAATGGCAACAGATCATCCTACGCTGATAGTAAGTTTTCTACCACCAAAAAAAAAAAAAAAGCATGGTTCCCTTCATGCACTACAACAAAATGACTCACTTCCAATCACCAAAATCCACCTGCAAATGGTTGGTCATCATTTGATCCCGTCAACAATATCAGATATGACTTTTTCCATGTCCAGAGCCTTCATTGGCTTAAATGGTCGCTTCATCTCCTGCATTATAAAAACCAGAAATAGGGAACTGAGAGGATGACCAGATGTTTTCCACAATGATTTCCCACAATAGTTCAATGAAAAAAAAAATTCAGATAGACGTTGGAATACTGAATTTCTTGACGAGAAATGCTATTTAGTAGACTATTATACGACTGTCATACAACTATTATAATATGGCAATAAAAATCAGCTATTGATTTCTAATTTTTACTGCCACATCATTCCAGTCTACAAAATTGCATTAGTCTTTCTTTACAGATAATTGCCCTGCCTCTGTAAGAGAATGAGGCCACAAACTTTTGTCACTGCAAACAACATTACTAGCTTCATCGAATATGACAAAAAAATTGAAGGTCTCCACGTAAAAAGGGATGTACTCTTCACTGTTAAAAAATGAACAAGACGCATGGCAGTGTGTCAACTGCATGTCCAAGAAGTGTTCGGGAAGTTTCCAAGAATAAAATGAATTCTAAACTAGTGGACATGCGTACTAGTATTGAGTTTTGTTTGTAGGTTTCAAAATCTCTTTCACAATACAAAATATATTACCCAAAATGGAGTAAAAGAAATTAAGATGTGAAAGAATGACATACACAGTAAATGGTAAAGGTCAATATCATAATGGAAAAGATCGGTGTAACATTTACCAGAAGACTGATGAACTTCTCACCACCTTCCTCCCGTATTTCAAAGCACCCCTTTCTCGGCTGTTGAAAAGAAGAAAAAGAAAAATTTAATCAAATCACCAACCCGAAATGAAATGGCAATTAACCTAAAAAAAGTGGATCAAAAGGGACATTTTTGAACTATAAGATAAACTTTTTGTTTCTTTGGGTTTAGGTGGAGTATCCTTTTACAACTCAGAAGTATATGATGAAGGGGAAAAGGTCTGTGAGCAGAGGGTGTTACACATGGTTCACTACATAATTCATGTCCTTCGACATAGAAGTTTTCCTACCCATTACTACAATCAAATACGAATAATGAACAACAATCAAAATTCCAAACAAAACCTTTCTTTAGAAGGATGAAGACTCAACCTCTATCTTGGACCCTTCTGCTGTATGATCAGGGTATTTCAATGAAAGATATATGCACCTTTATGTTAGAATATATTCATTCGGATAGAAATTTCCTATAAACTGGTTTGTAGAAAATTTCCTACAACCCACATATAAAATTAACGTGTGTTCCTTGGCATGTGAGAAGCAACTAAGATTGATTTATATTTTCTAGTTTAGATCGATTTGTATTTCCTTGTATAAGTCGATTTAGGTTTACTTATGTAGGTTGACTTATTCAATTATAAATAGAGACCTATGTATTGTAAACAATTAAGTTATCGAGACACAATGTCGTCCTAGGGGCAATGCATAGTGGTGGATGTAGGTGTCTAACACCTAACCACCCCTAATTTCTTGTGTTATTTTTCCTCTCTTGTTTCCGCTTTTATTCTCGTATTTTAGATTTTTACACAAATCTCAACAAATTGAAAAGTAAAAAGTTCGAAGATTACCTCACACATTACTAAAAGAATTTAACAAAGAGATTTGGAAACCTAACCATTAGGGATGGGATGTCATTTAAAGTAGAAAAATTCAAACATCAAACTTCGGTTTTTTTTTTTTTTTGATAAGGTAGTAACGATAAAGAAATAAATTTTGCTTTTCTATTCAAAGGATGAGATTTCAGCTTCAACAGCACAAAAAAAGAACTGTTACATTGTGTTTGTATTGTCTTGCTACATGTTCCTTTGGAGTTCAGTTGTTTTGTTGTTGGGTTTATTGTTGGGAAGCCCACCCCTTCTTTGTTTGTAAGATCATCCACTTCTTCCTTTTGGATCAGAAGTGGAAATGATCATCCCCTATATCCTTTTCCTCAATCAATCAATTAAAAAAAAAAAACACAAACCAAGAAAATTGCACTCCAATGCAAACAAGGTAAGCCAAAAACAGCAAGTTAACAAAAGTAGAAATTTTCGCTAAACATATGTTTTTTTTTATAAGTAGAAATTTTCGCTAAACATATGTAACAACCCCAATTTTAAGCTAGAGTAATTTGTAGGCCTAACCCAGGTAGATGGGCTCAGAGATTTGTAGGCCATTAGTGTGAATGGATCAAAACACCTTAAAGCATAAAATGAATATTTGTTTAATGATTTTAAATTTTTATCTCAAATGACTTTGACTTAATGGTTAGTATGGTAAAATTTTCTAAATAGATCATGGGTTTGAATCTTCATGAAAACCAAATGATGTTTTAAAGTGATTTTCTTTATAAGGAAACTTTTTAAAAAACCCTAGAAGCCGCCCATATATAGCCAATATGTGAATGTTGTCTTTTGAATTACTTTCCAAGTCTGCTTCAAAGGACAAAGACCATTAAGGAAAGAGTTTAATATGAAATCTGATTATTAAAGTTCCTCATCTCGAACCTAGTACTCATTGTGTCTTCATTCATAGATTAAAATCAATTGGGTTTGTTAGTCCATATATGTATCCAATTACATGAAAATCGCATGGAGTAAAGAAGTGTATACTGTTATGTTTCAATTTCCTTTAATTTCAAATCAAATATTAATAAGGAAAGCAACAACAACAACCCAAAAAAAAAAAAAATTGCTTTCATCAAATCGTACAACTCTAACAACTTTTTTCAAAATCAACCATTGGATATTTAGAATCCACATATAGGAAAAAAAATCCAATGGTTAGTTTGAAAAAAAATTGTTAGAATTGTACAACAATCATTTCTCAATCTTTCTATGATCACCAACATTTTCTTAAAAATCCTATCTACATGTCAAGCCATCTAAGCCTTGATTTTGAAAAGTTTTAAATATAAATTAGCCAAAAAAGTCGCATGAAGAGAGTTTGCCTTCTTTTGGAAAGCCTTAAATTCAAATTATCTCATTCTTACACATTGAATGCATACATTGAAGAGAAATGCTAAATACTTTAACTTCTTCCAACATTCATCCAACAAGGCAAATGTAGCACTTCCAACTAACCCTTGGATTAATTTTGGTTAAATAAAAAAAATTAAAAAAAAAAAAAATCCAATGTTAATTTGAAGTGCCACGTCAACATTGTTGGATAATTAAAAAATAAAAATATAGTATCCAACATTATTCTACATTGAATTATTGAACTAAGAAGTTTTTAACACACATAAACTCTAACTAGATGCACGTTATCTTGGTCTTTTAAAAGAATGAAAACCTTCTTAAACAATCTTCTAGATTCATGAAAGGAAAATTGATTTTAAATTTCTATCCAATCCCATTAAAATTTGCATTCTTTGGTCGGTGTGTCTCCATATGGAAAGTTTAAACTCTCTTAAAACTCTTCCTTAACCGAAAGACTTAAGAGCCATGAAGAGATTTTGAATTTTTTTTTCAAATCTCCTAAGAATTGTATTATTGTCAGGATTACTTATCAAAAAGAATTGTGTTATACTTGGAGATAAATGTTTACTTGTTCCAAACCACCCTACACGCCACTTGATTGCCAACTAGGCAAAATCAAATTTCAAAATCCTAACCTTATTAAGCGTAAGAGCATTCCTAGTAGCCTCATCAAATTTTACTCACCAAAGTAGTTAAAAATCAATTTTCTCTATTCTAGTGAGCCAATTTTTTAAAATTCTCCCAGCAGCCTCACCATTTTAACTATTCACTATTACTATCACTATTCCATTTAAATAATATTTTTTCATATTTCTTTATTCTATCTCTATTTAATCTTTTTATACAACAAGTTATCATACATCTTCATCTTAAGATTAGATTATTACTAAGAAATTCACAGAAGTTTTCATTTACTTCTCAACCAAATTCAATAAAGAAAGAAAAATAACAAATTCATTAAATAATATTATTCCATTTAAATAATTTTTTTTTTCATATTTCTTTATTCTTTTTCTATTTAACATTTTTATACAACAAGCTACCATACACTTTTATCTTGAGATTAGATCATTGCTAATAAATTCACAGAAGTTTTCATTTGCTTTTCAACCAAATTCAATAAAGAAAAAAAGAAAAAATAAATGAAAGAATCACAAAGTTTCCATGAAATAAGGACATCATCGTGTGTGAGAGATGAGAGATGGGAGAAGAAAATGAGAGAAAAAAAAAGGAAAAAAGTGTGCTGATCATGTGAGAGAGAAAGGTGAAATAAAATTTGTGAGTAAGTTGGTGAGTGAATATTACTCATCAAAATTAGTGAGTATTTTCACTCACCAAAACTTTTTAATTAAAGTGGTGAGGCTGCTGGGAGTAGTTTTTTAGCGTTTTCATCAAATTGACTCGCCAAAATAACTAAAAAACTATTTTGATGAGACTACTAGAAATGCTCTAAGGTAAGAGAAGTCTGAAAAGGACATTAACCTAAAACCAAAAATAAATAAATAACAATAATAATAATAATAAATCTTTGTTTCACTTTCTCTCAAACTCTACCCTTTCTATAATCTTCTTTCAATTATTTCAAGCACACAAGAAATCCTAGAGTACGAAAAACACCAATCGATCAACATCTCTCTCCCATCATCATATTTTCTCAAACCATCCTACCAATCGGCTACTTCATCTCTCTCTCAAAATCACACTTAGGTTCCAAGAGCTCCATACCACACGAATTCAAGAGGAAAAAAAACTCAACAAGTTCTTTCAAAATCCTCATTGCACGGGTAAGTTCTCAAACCCACATTTCTATTCTTTCAAAGGTTTAACAGTTTTGATAGATTGTTGCATATATGATTTAAGCACAAGAAACTAGGAGTTATGTCTATGGATTTATACTTTAGCAATCGCATTATATGATTAAACATGAAAAGATTTTTTTCTCTTTCTGAAACATAAGCATGCATGTAAGGATTGTTAGATACTCAAAACTCTTGATTGAATTGCATATAGACATAACAACATTACATTAAAAAGAAAAAAACATATGGTTGATTCGGTTTCTACACATCACAAATCTATAGGCCTAGTTGATAAACAAGCTTTAAATTATTTTCATAAGTCTAAGGGTCCGTTTGAATTTGTAATTTCAATCAATGCAATTTAAAAATAAGTACTTTAAAATGTTTGATTTGAAAATGTGATTTTTAAAAACGCGGGTAAGCGTTTCTCAAAATCTTAGTTTAACTTTTAAAATTGTACATTTTCAAAAAAATACCTCTTTGTTTGCGATTTGAACAAGTAGAAAATTTGCGTTTTCAAATCGTAATTTTTTTAAAAACGCAATCCCAAATGATTTATTTTTTGCGATTTGGTTTTAAATCACATTTTGTCTACGAAATTGTAATGTCAAACGCACCCTAAGTTCATAACTATTGTAAGCTAAGATTTTTGTAACATAAAATTGAAAATCCATATGGATCAGCCAATGAGTGAGTGTAAGCCAAGCCAATATTGTATCCATATAATTAGATTTTTATTATTATTATTATTAAGTAATCACAACCTATATTTTAAGAAACACATTTTTATGTAAAAGCTTTTTTAGAAGCGGATTAGGAACACAAAATTTGAGCTGGATCAGAATCTTACAAGGATCATTTTTCCATGAAAGCAACTTGTATTAATTATAAAAAAACCATGTCCCATGTTAACTATGTGAATTTCCCTTAAACTAGCTTAAAAGTTGAATTGTTTGCCCATAACTATCAAAGAATTTGATGATTGTTCTTAGGTTCTAGAATTTTGTAAGAATATGCTTAGAAAGTGCATTTGATACACTTAATTTAAGTTTTGGGCTTAATAAGTGTTTTAGGTAATAGGTCTTTCATGATTTTAGGCTTGTTTAGAGTCTTTTTTTGGACCTTAGTATTAGTACACTAGTTAGAGAAGGTTCAATTGGGCTATTTGGACCATTCCCCAAGAAACAAAAATTCAGAATTTAATTAAAAAGTTTGGAGTTTTCTTAAAGCAAAAATAAGGACATAAGTGAATTTTATCCGAAAGGGTGCTTTCAAAGAAATAAAGAAGAGACAAAGTGTATTTTGCCAAACTCAATTTTTGTAAACAAAATCCTATTTTTGGACAAAAAAAAAAAATAAAACCTTGAGCCTTTTTCAAAATAAGACAAAATTTTAGACAAGATCTTCAAAGTCTAGAAGGGCCAATTGATTGGGACCGGTTTCGAGCTAGAGATAAGTTTGGAAGTTTACCTGATTTGTCTGAACTTTATAGTTCAGGTTATTTCATTGCATGCTTTTTCATCTATTGTTTTTAGTGCCTTATGTAGGTGTGAATATTTATTTCATCTATGTACTATGAAACGATCATGCCTACATGAAATGTTTTCTAAAGGGTTTTTGAAATGGAAAAGTTGTTTGTCAAGTTAACCCCTTGAGTATAAGGAATTGTTTTAGAAAGTTTTTTTTTTTTAAGTAATAAATTTTATAACAGGAAGTATATACATGAATAAACAAAACAAAAGAAACCCAAAACCCTCAACCCTAAGACCCTCAAACCCAAACCCCACATGGAGCAAACACGCTACAAGAAGAAACCCAAATAAACCCTCAACCCTAAGACCCTCAAACCCGAATTAAACACAGGAACAAACAAAACAGACCACAATAAACAGCCCACAAGAAGAAGCTCAAATAGACCCAAATGAACCCTCAACCCTAGGACCCTCAAACCCAGAAAGCACAAGGAGCATACACACTACAAGAAGAAACCCTAAGACCCAAATAAACCCTTAACCCTAAGACCCTCAAACCCAAATTAAACACAGGAACAAACAAACCAGCCCACAATAAACTGCCCACAAGAAGAAGCCCAAATAGACCCAAATAAACCCTCAACCCTAGGACCCTCAACCCTAGGACCCTCAAACCCAGAAAGCACAAGGAGCATACACGCTACCAAACATGAGCCTTGCCTTTCCTTCGCCGAGAAGACACGCTTACATTGCCGTTGTTAAGAGAGCTATTTAGATTCCACAACTCCCTCATAGCTTTGTTCTTTGGACGCCTAAGCTTCACAATCCAAAGAAGGTCCTCTTCAATGGCATTCAGAAACTCCAAGGAGGGATCCTCCTCACCATGCGACACCCCACCATTGTCATCAGCGGGAATGTCTGAGGAGCTACAACCCAAAAAGGAGGGAGAAGCAACCTTCACTGCAGACAAGTGAAGATTATCCACAAAACCCTCATGATCACTGACTTGATCCAAATGAACCTCCGACAACTGTTGGGGATGAGGGACTACTGTAGAAGAACATCCCCAAGACCTAGAGGGCCTCCGCTTCGAAAAACCCCGCCGGAAAAAAACCCACATCAACACTTGCCGGAGAAGGCCTCTCCAACTTGGCTGAATCTTGAACAGCAAGGCAACCATTCTCAGCATGGACAATAGAGTTAAGGCTATTCAACTTCTCAGCAAGTGTAGCAGTTTAAGTCAATTCAACACTCACTTGCATGATAGATGGCTCGTCAACAACATTTTTATAAGGTCTCCCCGAACGAAATGGCATTTTTCACTACGAATGTTACCATCATTGTCACCCAGGTTCTCATTGTTAAGCTTGATTTCTCTCTCCACAGAGTTACCAGGTTTAGAAACTGACTCACTAGGTCTGTAATTAGAAGTACAAATTCCGTTGTTCTCAATTCCACAACAAAACCAATAGAGGCAGGAAGGCTAATGAAATCTACAATTTCCATATCTGAATCACCCGCATGCAAAAGATTCTTGCTATATAGTTTGTCTTCTTTATGCTCAAAATTAATAGGTTGATGATCAATTGGCCCATCATTAGAATTATGAAGTTTATTGCTCTCACTTCCGTCGACATAATCACCAAATGCGGGAAGGCCACTCAAATTAAATCCTCAATTTCCATACTTAATGAAGAAACTGTTGTTGTGGGACCAATAAGCAAATTGAAGGAGGTATTCTCAGGCCTAGGAAGAGCTACCAGAGGCGTCGAAGACAACACTTCATGAGATTGCTGGGGGGAAGAGAACCTAGAGCCAAAGTCGCCAGAGACGGAAGTAACCAACAACGCCTCACGCTGAGCATGAGCGGAGACGGGTTCCAAACCAATCGACAAACCCAGAAAATCAAGATCAGAAGCTACTGAAAACGACCAAAGGCCTACAAAAAATTTCTTCACCAAAGCCTTAGACCCAGCCCGGTTGCCACACTTGGGCTTCAGACCCAACCCAACCCACTTGAACCCAGAAGCTGAAACCCGGTCCAAAGCAGCCCAAAGCCACTCTATAAGCTTCTTCCATGAAAGAAAATGCCCTACCTTCTTCTTCCTAGCCTTGCCATCACCAAGGAAGCCGACTGGTTCGTCTTCTTCTTCGTTGACACGAGCGGTTGCTCCTCCAAAGCATAGCAATTCACCACCAATCTCCCGTCTTCAACTAAACTACACCATGCCTCCGGAAACATATCCAAATCACCTCGCTCTAACTCCAAAGCCCGCAGACTTGGATGCTTGACAAGGAGAACCCCACCTAGACGACAGGATGAGACACCCCCCTTCTTAATCCCCTTCGATGTAGACACCTCAGAAACCAATGGCCGAGCCTTTGAGCCGAGAAAAAAAATCATTTTTCGCAACCCACCCACAATCTAAGACCAGCCTCATCCTTCATGGCCTTTAGGGAGACAAACAACCCCTTTACGACCACCATCAGCAAAGTAAGCCACCTCAAGGTAACGACCAACCTTATTACCACCCCCACTAACCTCCAAGACATTCACATCTTCCCGGAAGGACTTGACAAAATCCTTCTTCACTGGTTCCTTCAGTGCCTCCTCAACTGTGGCCAACAGCCACTCAAATCCCTGGAAACCCAGAAAGATATACCCACAAAACCGCTTCCTCCTTTCCTCCAAACGAATCTTAGTCACCTCATCTCAGCCTTCATTGAAAAGTAGATGGCTTTGGCTTCCACTGAGAATTGACGCTCCATGCCTGTTGTACTAAGAAGCCTCTATGAGAAACACCATGAAGACATACCCGCGTAACAACCTGTCGAAGAAGACTAAAGAAAATAGACCCAGAAATGCTCCGACAAAAGTTCCAACCGGTTGGAGAAGACGAAGAAAAATGATCCCAGTATTAAAGTTTTAATTAAATTATTAAATTTATTTTCCTATCAGTTTAAGCTTTTGAAATAAGTAATGAATATTATACTCATCAAACCAAAAAGTTACTTTTTTAATGACTGGAAAGCGACAAGCAACCAAGATATAATTTGATCATTATGAGAAAACGTAAAAGCATGGTCTAGTTTCTAATTATGAAACCATTCTAAATGTGGTAAGTTGTAATTTTTGGAAGGTTCCCAAATTAAGAAAGTATTAATTATGGCAAGTGATACATACAAAAAGTATAGAAATGAAAAACCCTCTCATACGTATCCCTAAGATGTTTCATGAGATGTAAAGGTATGAATAAGGAATTTTATTAGGGTACGTATGTGGAGGAGATAATTTTGGCCCCATAATGTTTATGAAGTATGAGCTCAGTATCGTTACTTAGATAGAAACGCAACCACTGAAGGAAGGTTGCTTCAAGGTGGTAATCCATCACTATGTTATGTAGCCACAATGAGTACACCTTGGTTAATCGACTAGTTGACATGTCTGTGGCCACAGGCGATGTCATGGTCACAAGGATCACGCAAGCCTACTACACAAAGTGTAACAATGTATATGGGCCCTAACACTTTCCAACATATAGTATGAGTGTATTCTAGTTGCCAGAAACTCTGTGCAAAGAAATTAATTTGATGATGCTCCGTTTCTGGTGAGGACACAAGGATATTGAGTCAAAAGTTGTGTGGATGAGCTGAGCTAGATTGGGGCATTCCAAATCTATTGTCCGTTTGGGGTTCAAAGAATTTGAGTGCTTTAATAAAGCTCTCTTGGCAAAGCAAGGGTGGCGGTTATTACAAAAGTCAGATACTTTGTGGCGAAGATTTTAAAGGAGAAATATTACCCGCACAAGAATATTTTGAAGTCTCAATTGGGACATAGACCATCCTACGCTTGAAGAAGTATATTCAATGCTAAGGATCTCCTAAAGGCAGGGCTTTTGTGGGAGATGGGGCTAGTATGAAAATTTGGGAGGACAAATGGCTCCAAAATCTGAAAACATTAGTGGTGCAATCACCAATCAAGAGATCAAACAGGATGCAAGAGTCATTGAACTAAGTGACGAAGATACTAGGTGGTAGAACACGTCCCTAGTAAAGGAGATTTTTTTAATGAAGATGATGCTGAAAGGATATGCAGTATGTCAATTAGCCCTAGTAGACAAACTGATCAATTAATTTGGATTGAAACATCAACAGAGAAATTTTATATGAAAAGTGCATATCACATGAAAAGAAAAAAATAGATTTATGTAGGCCTCAGGTGAAAGCTCGTGTGCCTCCTAGTATAGTAATGTGTGGGAGAGGTTTTGAAATCTGAGTGTCTTGGGGTTGGTGAAAGTGTTTCTATGGAAGGCATGCAATAACTTGCTACCAACTAAAACAAATGTATTCAAAAAAATGATTACTAAAGACCCTTTGTGTCTGATTTGTGGTGCGGAGGTAGAGAACACATGTCATATTCTGTGGCAATATCCATCAACTAATGATATTGTGGGGCGGGGCGACTGTGTTAGGAAAATTCGAAAATGCTCCAATGGAGAGGATGATTTCCTACAAATAGTATGTGAACTATTAGAAAAGCTGGAGAATGTGGAGTTTGAATTAATGGCCACAATTGCTAGAAGAATTTGGTTTCGCATAAATAAAGTGCTTTTTGGAGATCTCTCCCATCTCGTCCAACTTGTAAGAAGTGCAAAGGAAGCAATTGATGAATTTATGAATCGAAACAAAAGGCGAAAAATAATGTAAAGCGTCTCCCGAACACAATTGTACCAAAATGGATGTTTCCCCCAGTGGTGTGATCAAAATTAATTGAGATGCGGCAGTTGATAAAACAAGAAAGAAAATGGGTGTGAGTGTAATTGCTAGAGATCATGAGGGAAAGGTGTTGGCAACCTTGTGCTCGTCCAAACCATGCATAACTAACCCAACTGTAGCGGATGCTTTTTTTGCATGGAAGGCTGTAGAATTTGGCAAAGATCTGGGAATACAAAATATTATATTAGAAGGTAATGCTCTAGATATTGTACACGCGTTACGAAAGGAGGAACAATTTTGGACTCGATATGGTAATCTCCTTAACAATTCGAAGACTTTGCTCAACAGTCTCCAATCATGGTATGCGAATCATGTCTAAAGGGAAGCAAATATGACAGCCCATCATTTGGCCAAGGCAGTGCTCCAACAACCTATAGAGCAAATCTGGATGGAAAAAAAACCCTATTTTTATTCATGATATTGTACTTTTGTGAGTGTTACACTTTGAGAAGTTTATTGAAAGCAAGAAATTTGTCTTCAACAGACAACAATCACAGCATAATATCTGAAGTGTTAGTTATCAATGCATATTCAAGAAAAAAAAAATCTACAAAAGAAAGATCCCTTGAGAATTGCACAGGGGTTACTCATGATTGTCATTGCGATGAGGTTTTCCGAGTCTAATCTCCATTGACTAGACGCATTATGTTAGTCTCATCGTTTAAACAATTCTTGAATCTTTTTCCCCTCTTCCACAAAACCTATAAATTAAACCCACTGGGTAAATTTTAACATATATGAACGTGTTGCATTGGCTTTGCAGAGGTGCATCCATATTATGAAACCAAAACTCATTGTTTTTGGACAGGAGGATAGAAGAAAAAGAATCTAATTTTGATAATCATCTCATGATATCTAGCGGCTTTATTGTTAAAAGAATGCCAAGCTCAACCCAACTACTGAAACTGTGAGCAAAGTTAATAAAATTCACCAAGCATACCTTATCAGGATTGACCAGCACTGTGATACCAGCAACACTCTTCTCCAAACCTTCTTTCACCTGTATAGCCCTTGTCTTGAATGAATTGCATTGTTTGCTAGAGTAAAACAACAAATAATTTAGGAAGAACACCATAACATGGAAAGTTTATATGTTCTAAGCAATTGGCTATTATCAGGGCCATATAGCAGAAATCAAGGGACAACATCTTGGGAAAGTATTCCCCATAATCATCAAAGAAAATGAATACATTATGCAACAAGATTTTTAACTCAAAACTATTCTGATTCAAACATCAACCTTCTGAAAATCCAGAAACCTGACAGTCATACCAAACACCAAATGGAAAAACAGGGGAACCATTCAAAACCTAAATGCCAGTTACATAAAAATTTAACCTTGAGTTGATATTTTTCTTGTTTTCTTATTTTTGAACCCCAAACAGTAATTACAACACTCAAAACATCGTTTTCCACTGTCTTTCTACCATTCTCTCAACAGCCAAACAGAAAGAATTAATGTGAGCATACAACACTCTCTCTATTTTCCAGCATGTAACCCCAAATAAACCAACAACCCAAGAACAAAGCTGATTATAAAAAAAAACCCAAATAAATTTTTTAATAAATAATAACAATAAGGTAAAAGGACAAGAAAAACTAAATAAACCTCAACATTTCACTTTTCCTTGATTTCTGGCTTCTATTCCGAAGCAAAAGAACTAACACTAAATTTCTTTCACTTGAAAGTAAAAAGCTCACTCACCAGTGCTCAATCACGATGGTCTTCCCGTTCGGCTCCGAGTTTATTTCCTCTTGCTCTTCTTCCTTCTTCTCAGCCTTCTTCGCCTTCTTCTTCGGCAACTCGGGCTCCGGCTGATCAATCTCGACGGTTTTTTTTTCCTCGTGCTCTTCTTCCTTCTTCGCAGCCTCCTTCGTCTTCTTCTTCGGCAACTCGGGCTCCGACTCAGCCGAGCCCGCGCTGGCCGCTCGCTTGGCCGAGCTCCTAGTCACCCTCGCTTGCAACTCGGGCTTCTCTGGGTCTTGCTGCTTGCCGCTTCGTTTCTTGGGCGCCATTACAGAGAACGAAAGAAAGCCTCCTCTCTCTCTCTCTCTCTCTCTGAGTGCGTGTCTCTCAGTAGGACGCTCCGGTGTCCGTATTAATTCATTTTTCCCGCTAGGTGAATTTAAAAGGACGGCCTGGATTTCGAGTTGAGGGATGATTCTGGCCGTGAATAGATAGATGGGGCATGTGAAAGGATTAAATGGACGAAATAGAATATCAAATAATTTTAATTTTTTATGGATATGCAATTTATTTATTTATTTTAAAATAACAAAAGGCAGAGAATATGGTCAACCACTACTTTAATTTTTATATCACATTAAAAGATTTCTTATTTTTCTTAAAAAAAAAAAATTTGATGTGACATAAAGATATTTTGTATTTTTTTGTTATTTATTGATATTTTGTTTTGAAAATAATAGAACGAGATGAGCATAAATAAATGTTATCAAATAGAATCTATAAATCTTATGAACTCCTTAACAAAACTCCATTCCAAGCATTAATGGAGAAAGAATGAGCATATATATAACTATTAGGCTACCTAACTTGTTTTATTTCTTCACAATTATAGGCATTAGAGTGTTTCTAACAGAATAGATAAATGATTCATAATAGTCAAATTTCGATCTTTAATAAAAAAATATTTACTTTTAAGATTATATGATGCTGATGAGAAAGATGGATATGAGTCATTTCGTCTCCAACAGAATAGACAGAATAAAGTTTTGCCTTCTAGTGTGAATATTGAATATGCTCTTTTGCATATTTAAAGAACATATTCACTATTCATACTATAAATAGTTTTTTATTGTTTTCTCACTCTTTCTTTCCTTTTTTTTCTCTCTCTTCCTTTCCTTATTTCATACACTCGCTCTCTCATCTTTCTTTCGCATACTTTTGCACACAAAATAATATTTAAAGAAAATAGAGAATATGTTGGAGAGAGTATAGAAAAAACAGTCTCTAAAGTAGAGAGTTGTACTTATTCAATAGTTATTTTCACTATTATTGATATAGATGCTCTTATATAACAATTGAGCATGTTTGATAATAATTTTGAAATGTGTATTTTAAATTTTTTGTTGGAAAAAAAATATTTATTTGAAAAATGTTACGTGCTTTAAAATTGTTTATTAATGATTTTGGATATATATATATATATATACATGTGTGCGAGCGCCCTTTTAGATGTACCTTTTTTATTTTTTATTTTTTTAAAAAAAGAAGTATTTTAATTTGACATAAAAGTAAAATTAGTTTGAAATGTTTTATAAGTGTTTTTGTGTTTTTAATTGTTTGTTAATATTTTTGTTATGAAAAGATTAAAAAAAAAAAAAAAAGAAGCCTGTTTTATTGTATTGGGTCCGACCGTCCAATTTAGGGTTCAAGTTGATCCTAATTCCTAACTTTTAGTGAGTAGAGAAAACATAGCCGACCAATAAATATTTGAACAAATTTTTTTAACAAATTAGCTTTTAAAAGTGGCATGTGATTTTAGAACACTTTCATCGGCATTCTTTTGATTTTTCCTCAATTTAAAAAAACAGAACTATTTTCTTTTATCATAATCAAATACACTCTACTTTTTAGAAAATGTTTATAAAAAATTTAAAAAATAAATTTTAGTCCTAAATATTTATTTCCGGATAGCTTTTTGTCAGATTCACTGTACCACGTCCACACATTCACAGCTGTCCTCTGCAACACGTGGACCGAAGGGTCAGGATGGGTCCAAGAAAAGGAGAATCTTTTAGTTTTTAAATAAGAGATATATTTGTACATATAATTTGAAAATATGAATGGAAAACCTGCATTACTTAAGCATAATTATACTAATCAATAATCGTGTCATAATATGGTAGTAAAAATTAAGTTTTTATCGATAAGGGCTTATAAAAAAAAATCAAAAGGTTAATTTTAACGGTCACTTTTTTTTTTTTTAAATGTATTTTAACTGTCACGTTATCTTAATTGTATAACGCTTATATAACAGTCTAATAAATAATATTGATCTTATTATTAATACAAATTCATCTTACTTCTAATTAACATGAGCCACCATCGTCTCTAAGGGGTAGTTTAATTGGCTGGGGACCACGCCTCATGAAGCGGATGTCACTAGTTCGAATTCTCCTTCCACCCTCTTGTGTGGACATGTCAAAAAAAAAAAAAAAAAAAAACATGAGCCTCCATCAAGGGGGACAGGGCGGAGTTAGGATTTAGAATTTGGAGGGGCCAAATTGATAAAAAAAATTGGGGAGGCCAAAACTATAAAAATACCAAAATTTAGGGGTAAAATTAAATATATATATATATATATATATATATATATATATTCTTTTTTAGGAATTTTATTTTTTGGGGGAAACTCCTGGCCTTGGGGGGCCTGAAGTGGGTGATTCAGTAGCCTCAAGGCAATTCTTTAGCGGTTAGGTAAACGCTAGGGCATGAGTTCGACTCTCATTATGAAAATTCTCATGTCTATTTTGAGTTTTACTAATAATCAGATGAAACTGAATCAAACTATGATTCAACCGGACTTAAATGATGACCTCGTTTTCCCTTCAATGCTTTAAAGTAAAAATGCATGGCTGCCTGATCACTTTTCAATAAATATTATGGGCTTTGACAGTAATGCAATTGAGACTCAAATATTATGGCCTATTTACAGCAATGCAAGTCCACTTATTTTCGTCACTTACAAAAAATACAAAACCTATATGCATTAACTTAAATAAATAAATAAATATATATATATATATATATATATATATATATTTTCTGAATTCATAACATAATCCCTGAAAATATAGGCAGAAAATATATATATATATATATATATATATATATATATATATATATATTCTGAATTCATAACATAATCCCTGAAAATATAGGCAGAAAACTGTGATACTAGTGTAGTAAAGACTTAAACTGTTGGATAATTGGAGAAAAGGTGCATCAATTTCTCACCAAAAGAAGATGAAAATGAAAATGAAATTACTGCAAACTAAGCAACATCATTAAGAGTTTGTGTTTGTTGTCACTGTGATTTTGCAGACTAAAAGTTTGATTAAACCAAATTACAAAAAATATATCGTTTGAAAATACGTTTTTAAAAAGTTAAAATTTTAAAAGTTAAACTACAATTTTAAATGTCAAACTACATTCCCTCTACTTCCCGTTACTGTTTCGTTCGATTTGATGAGCTTTCGGTGAATCGATTTTTGAAGAGAATACTTGCGTTGGGTAGTTGTCAATTTGGTTTTTTTTAGCTGATTTTTGTTGTTTGCTGTAACGGTTATTTTACTATTACTGGATTTTTTAGGTTTTGATTGATGGAATTATAAATGTAATTTGAATGAAAATGAAGAAATGGAAGAAATATTCAGTAAAGGGTGAATTGATGAACGAAACAGTGAAAATTACATAAATGAAATGGACTCTTCGAGATGTCCGGTCTCTAAAGCATTCAAGGTGTTCAAAGCAGTGGCTAACAGTGAATGGAGTGGAAATTTTGATGTGGTCTCTGTGGAAGTCCTGCCCCGAACTAAGTCTGACCATAATCCCCTTCTAGTGTTTTTCTCTAAGAATAATGAAATGACTTGGAGGAAGAGGAGGCAGTTTAGATATGAGGCAAGCTGGGAAAAACATCAGGAATATTCCCAACTGGTAAAGCAACTCTGGAGGGTCCGGAACAATTTTGAACCGGCTTGGAGAAAAGTTCGAAATAATTTGAAGTGTTGTCAACGAGCTTTCCAGAAATGGGTAAGAAAGGAAGGGGGAAAAGTGGAGGACCAAATCGTGAAAAAAGAGAGGGAACTTCAACTCTTTCAAATGCAGGAAGATGATTTTGATATTGACAAGGAGAAGTAGATTAAAGATGACCTGCAAAATCTCCTCGAACAGGAAGATTTAAAATGGAGACAAAGAGCAAAGGAAAGCTGGCTGCAGTCGGGTGATAAGAACACAAAATATTTTCTTGCCAGTGCAAGTCAAAAGCATAAGAGAAATGAGGTGGAGAGCATTATGGATCAACATGGGAGGCAATGTTCCACTCAGGTGACAGTTGAAGATGCTTTTGTGAATTATTTTCAGTCTCTATTTACTGCCGGAAGAAACCTAGATGTGGAGGCTAGCACCAGATTTGTAAAGTGTAAAGTGACGGGAGCTATGAACAGTAAGCTATTAGCAAATTTTACAATGGAAGATATTTCTACTACTCTTAATCAGATGGCAGCCCTAAAAGCTCCGGGTCCAGATGGCTTCACAGCTGGTTTCTTTCAACAGAATTGGACCACAATTCGTGGGGAGGTTTGCAATGCTATCCTTTATTTCTTTCAAACTGGTGTCTTAGATCCCAAGATTAATGTCAAAAATATTGTTTTGATTCCTAAAGTTGATTCTCCTTGTAGTGTCACAGACTTTAGACCAATTAGTTTATGTAATGTTATTTACAAACTAATTTCTAAAGTTTTGGCCAATAGACTAAAAGAGATTTTACCAGAAATTATTTCCCCTTCCCAGAGCGCTTTTATTCCTGGGCGGTTGATTATTGACAATATTATTGTAGCATATGAGATTATGCATTCCATGCAGACCCGCATGTGGAGTAAGGTTGGATTTATGGGGATGAAGCTCGACATGAGTAAGGCCTATGACCAGGTGGAGTGGTCTTTTTTGGAAGCTGTAATGACTAAACTTGGCTTTGATGGTCGGTGGATTCATCTAGTTATGACTTGTGTTCGGTCGGTTTCCTATTCCGTGGTGGTTAATGGCGAACAGGTGGGCAATATAGTTCCTTTGAGGGGATTTCGACAGGGAGATCCAATTTCACCCTATCTTTTTCTCCTCTGCACTGAAGCTTTGAGTTCTTTGTTAAGCCAAGCTGTGGAAGCGAGTGTCATTACAGGGGTCCCTACTTCGCCCAGAGGCCCCCGAATTAGCCATTTGTTATTTGCTGATGATAGCTTGCTTTTCTGCAAAACTAATTCGATTGAATGGAGACGTATAATGAGGATTCTAGAAATCTATGAAAATGGGTCTGGGCAAAAACTAAATCTCCAAAAGACTGTGATTCTCTTTAGCCGGAATACCTGTGAAGCCAAACAACAGGAGATTCTTAGTTTATCGGGATATTCTGAGGTTCAACGGATTGATAAATATTTTGCCTTGCCCTCTTTTATTGGGAAATCTAAGATTCAGTCTTTTAATAGTATTAAAGACCGGGTGCAGCAATGACTCAATAACTAGAAGATCAAGTTCCTTTCTCAGGCGGGAAAAGAAATCCTTCTAAAGGCAATGGTGCAGGCAATCCTTACTTATAGTATGAGTGTTTTTCTTATTCCTATCACTTTATGTAGGGATCTTGAGGGGATGATGCAAAGGTTTTGGTGGGGGCATATGGCAAATGATTCTAGGGTGCATTGGATGAGTTGGGAGAGGATGGGAAGATCAAAAACTATGGGGGGTCTTGGATTCAGGGATTTGATTATGTTCAATAAGGCACTTCTTGCTAAACAAGGTTGGCATATTTTGAAGGGTCCACAATCCCTTGTTAGTCAGGTGCTGAAGGCTAAATACTTCCCTCATGATTCTTTTTTATCTGCTGACTTGGGGAATAGACCCTCCTATGTGTGGAAAAGTTTGTTATCTTCAAGGGATTTGCTTAAAGATGGTTTGGTGTGGAGAATAGGTGATGGGGGCAATGCGAAAATTTGGAAGGATAAGTGGTTACCAACACCTATTACTTATGCTGTTCAGTCTCCTCCCAAGGTTATTCCTGAAGATTCTCTTGTCGCAACCCTTATTAATCGGGAGGTTCACACATGGAACTTGGATCTCATCAATTCCATTTTCTTGCCAGAGGAGGCCAAGGTAATTGCTTCATGCCTTTGTGTCCTTCTTTCCCTCCGAATAAACTTGTTTGGCAAGGCACCATAGATGGGGTTTTCTCAATACGAAGTGCGTACCATATGGGCATGGAAAATACTTTTAGAGGGAGGGGAAGTGCATCTAGTGTCTCTCTAGAGAACAGAATTTGGAAGGTTCTTTGGAATTTGGAGGTTCCAAATTCTATTAAAATGTTCATGTGGCGTGCCTGTAATGATCTTCTCCAACGAAGTGCAACCTTTTAAAGATAAAAATGGTGGAAGAGAGTATGTGTCCTTGCTGCTGCAGAGAAGAGGAAACGGTGGTACATGTTTTGTGGTCATGTCCAGCTGCCCAAGATGTGGGGGGGGGGGGGGGAGGGGGGTAGTGGATCTATGATTTTTCAAAAATGTGCTTTTAATGGAGACAGGATTATGCATTTTATGGAATTTTGCTTGGACCGGCTGAAGATTGAAGAACTAAATTTAATGGCTGTTATTGCACGGTGAATATGGCTTAGGAGAAACAAGTTCATTTTTGAGTCATTGTTTTCCCATCCACGGATTATATATTCAGAGGCGGTGGCTCACCTTGAGGAGTTTCAAAGATGCAATAAAAAGGGGGGTGATCTCTCTTCTGTGGAAATTATGCAGACCATTCCTAGACCCCAAACTGGTTGGTGCCCCCCTCCCGATGGTCTTATCAAAGTCAATTGGGATGCTTCTATCAACATTACAAAGGAGTGGATTGGTATTGGTGATGTGGCGAGAGACTTTTATGGAAATGTCCTTGGAGCAATGTCCCTCACTAAAATGGTTGTAGCTATTCCAAAGTTAGCGGAGGCTATGGCAGCTTATGAGGCAGTGGTGTTTTGTAAAGATGTGGGATTTTATGAGATTATTTTGGAAGGGGATGCAAAACAAGTTGTAGATGATTTGAACTCAAGAACCCCAAAATATGATGTTTCCGGACGTTTTGTGGAAGGTATAATCATAGAAATGCAAGGACTACGAGGAGTTTCTATCTCTCATGTAAGTAGAGAGGCTAACAATGTTGCTCATTTATTAGCAAAAGAGGCCTCTACAAAAGAGATGGATTGTGTTTGGCTTGAAGAATGTCCTACTTTTATTCTGAATGTTGTACTTAGGGAGACTTTGTCTTCCTAGATCCCGTTTTGGGGTCATTTTGTTTACATTAATGAAGATTGGCTACTTTGTTAAAAAAAAAAAAAGGTGTTTAGGCTCCAATTTACAAAAGTAAACAAATCACTAATGAGATTCAAGATACCCTATCATTAAATTTATGGCCTTATATAGACATAGCCCAAAACTTAAATTATAATAATTGAAGTGGGCCAAGCCCATTCAGCCCATATTAAAATTCAGCCCCCTACTAATATGACTATTACATTCCATTCCTATTTTTTTTTTTTTAAAAAAAAAAAAAAAAAAAAAAAAAAAAAAAATTCTCCAACTCGTACTGCCAATTATAATATCTGAATGCCCCATTGCCCCTTATTGGTTAAAAAAATAAAGTTGCCTCCAACTACCTTATCCCTTGACACGTAGCAAAGATATTGAGTGGTGCCAATTTTATAAGGATAAATTGGCCACTTGTCAACAAATTATGTTGGCTCTCGGCCAATTAATTTTTTTGCCTTAACCAAATAAACCTTAAGAAAAAGCCCACCACAATCCAAAGATTTCTTATAGACATCAAAAGCCACTATTAAGCACTTGACAGGCCGTCAGAGTAAATAAAAAAAAAAAAAAAAAAAAAAAAAAAAAAAAACTGTTTCAGTGCCCTTCCAACACAGCCAATTTGCCTTACTCAATTAAACCTAAAAAAAGCCCTCTAGCCAAACTACATTCTACCGGACACAAGCAAAAAAAAAGTAGAGAACAAAATTTCAAAAAAATCAATCACATTACCCAATTAAACCTAGAAAAAACCCTCTTAAACCTCGCCATTTGTCGATTGTCACTGTTTGATCCCACTGGCGGTCGACCACTGCTTCAGCCTTCAATGCTTCCGCTTCATTTTAACTTTGTAAGTTCTCAAAACCCTAATATTTTGTTTATTTTTTCCGGTGAGAATTGAATAAGATAACTGAAAACGTGTGGGATTACAGCCTTAGGAGGAACACTATATCAAGAAGAAGTGAAGAGGACGATTGGCTTTTAGAAGAGGCCAGGACTCACGTCTCAGTTCTCACTGTGACACTGTTGGAAGAAGACTCTAGAGAAGAGTACAAGCTAAAAAAGAAAATGAGGAATGCTAGACATCCAAACATTTTTTTTTTTTTTTTTTTTTCAGAATTTGGTTCTAACCTGATGTGTCACAATCTCATGAGATCTATCATTTTAAAAAATGTGCAACAATCTCATTGAATTGTGACACATTAAATTGGAACTAAATTCTGAAGAAGAAAAAAAAAAGTGTTAGAATCTCAAGCATTTCTCAAAAGAAAATAGGAGAAGAGTCTAGATCAGAATTGAGAAGAGTAAAAAACAAAATAGGATAACTTTTTGGAAAAGTGTCTTGAGAAAAGAGACAAGAGTTATATTGTGATTTAACTTTTGGAAAAGTGTCTAGAATTATAGAAAATAGGATAAAAGAATTTATACAAATTTCGTGAACCGTGACTCCGTGAGAACTAAAGTCTGAAGAAGAAGTGAAGACAGATTTTGTGTCATTTTTGTGACTAATTTGTGTTGTTGATAAATTATAATAATGTTTAAAGACTTAAAGTAGTATTTGAAATTTGAGAAAGTTTTAACTTTAAAAAAAAAAGGTATAAAAATGGAATTATTATCAATTTGTCATATTGTGATTTGTGAATGAGTTTTATCTCTTTGAATCATGATATTCATAAATAATGGCTTGGAATTTGGGGCTTGGGAAAGTGGTCCAAGTAGAGTTAATGGGTTGATTAAAAAAGAAAAAATGGGTAAGGGTGAGAATTATTAAATAGCTTAAATGGTTTATTCAATAATTATTGAATGCCTTGTTGACATTTTTTTTATTATTCCTTTTTTAGTTTTTACTTTAAAGTAATACAAAATTTTGATTTTAGAAATTGTTGATTTAATCTGGTTTCTACGACACAGAACAACAATTAATTTGCAACACAGAAGCTATGTAAAACCACTAAACGCAAGTTGCACTTTTTGAGGTTAATTTTCTAAACTCAATTCCTAATATAAGTGGTATTGTACTTTGGATATTATGGTTATTAAATGTTAGGTGGCTAGAAGTGCTAGAAGACTAGAAGTCAATTACAACAATGCAAATATAGTCAATATGTTATTATTTTTTAGTAGTTATCATCTTTATGTAGTTCTCAATTGTTAAAGTGGTTGTTAGCTATTATCTAGTAGTGGTTATCAATTGCTAGAAGGAGTGAGTGTTTGTTTTCTATTTAATATCTTCTGTTGGTAGTAGATATATTTTGTTGGTAGTAGATGATGTGGTCTTTTGTTTACCAAAATATATCAATAATAAATAACCACTCGCAATAGGACGAATCCTTGTAGGATAAGGCTATAGAGAGGGTGTCGAACTTCAAGGACTGCAGGGGTATTGCTATCAAGTTTTTCGAGATTAAATATAACTTAATTTAAGATTATTGAATTTGTAATTAACTAAAGTGCATAAAATAAACGTAAAAGATAATTGAAATATAAGAGAGAGAAAGAGTAGAGTATTAACTTCACCGCTACCTGCACATCAATGGTTAATCATATTTAATTAGAGAAATTCAATCTATGCATGCTATAAATAAACAAGAAGTTACCATATTAAAGAATAAGTATAATCCATCTTCGGTTGGCACGGACCGTCCACTTAACCACTAAGATGCGGTACGACCCGTCTTCCCTAGGCATGGATTAGCCACGTCTTTAATAGGATACAAACAATCAATGAAAAAGTATAACCCATCTTCGGTTGGTACGAATCGTCTACCTAAATTACACTAAACTAGGGTGTAGTACGATTCGTCTTTCCTAGGCATGGCCTATCTAATCCTCTTGATCATATGTCAATTAAACCCGTTGTATAATCATCATTCTCATAATCACAGAAAATAAGAATGATTTGAGTTCAATAAAAGTAAAAAGCTTTCTAAGACAAGAGAAGAATTTTACCAATATTGATTATGAATTGAAGAACAATTGCATTAAAAGATGAAGAACAATATCAAATTGTAGCAATTCTCATAATTACACAACCAACATGCATAAATTAAAATTCTCTAAATTAAAATACAATCAAATCATTGTGCTTGGATAGGGCTACATCAATACCCTACAAAGGTTTTTAGCCACTCATGACGTTGCTACAATGGCCTCCTACCATGATTACTTCTCTTCAACTCTTTAAGCCTTCAAGAAGTTTTTCTCTAAATTTGCTCTAGGTAGTAATGTGTCTTTCTTCAATGTTTAGAGGCCTATTTATAGAGATTAGGAGAGGCCTAAAAGCTCTTGGAATTCCAGAAAAATCGTCTCTTGAGTCTTCTTGTCCAAGTAGGAGATTGAAACTTCAATCCAAGTAGGAAAAGGATTTCAAATTCGTCAAGAATTGTGGTCTTTTATTACAGGGAGATTTTGGCATAGAAAACTTCCGAATTTAGGAAAAGATATTTCTGAGATATTTGTTTTATTTTTTATTATTTTTCCAACACCACCAATTTCATTGCAATCTAATATTTGAGTCAAAAGTTATGATCAAAACATTGAGACATGTGCAGAATCCAAATTTGAATCCAATTTGATTGTGACTCTTAATGGAGAAATTCCGATTTAATCATTCTCTTGGTTTGATTAAAATTAACCACATTATATAGGTATTCTATTATGATTGGTTAAGCTTAAATATATCTTCTTGGTCTTCTCAAAGTGTGCTTTAAGCCCAAAATCAATGGAATTAATTGCATTTTTATTTAAAACTTGAAAACAATAAAACAACACAAAATCAAACAAATAACAATGCTAAAGAATTAACATATATAAGTTAAGGGGCTTGAATGTGCAACATTCGACGCTTATCAGTAGAGTTGGGGTTCACCTTGAGAGTTGTTCTCGTGCAACTCCTATAGTGCAGTACAATTTCTATATAAGGCATTGCTAAGGAATAAAGAAGGTAACAAATAAATTATTTAGACTTTAAACTTGTTAGACATGAGCTTCTCTAATTGCTCAATCAAAGAGATCTAGGATTCCTCGAAAATCCTACCGCTAAAGTTATTTTTTCATTATCTTCTCCCAAAATAGGGAAGCTAAGGAAGAATGATCCTAGTAATTTTTCAGTTCATAAACCAATTACACGTTCAGTAACACAAGAACGTAACAAAGTGGTATCAAAGCCAACCATGATAGACCAACGCTTCGAACGGCTAGAGTTTGAGGTCCGTGATATGCAAGAATTAATTCAAGGACTGAGTGCACAGCTCACAAAGGAAGTAATTCAAGGAGTTAGTGCAGAAATCAGGGGGCCGCTTTCAAGCAAAAAAAAAAAAAAAAACCAAACAAACAAACATCCCACAGAGGAAATATCTTCCTCTAAATATGGCAAAAATAAGGGAGTCATCGGATTGTCACATGGGTCGGTAAATGCAAAAGTAGCTAGATTGGAGTTCCCACGCTATGATGGGACTGAAGATCCCACTAGTTGGGTTTGTGGAGTTGATTTGAGTTTCAAAATACCGAAGAGGAGAACAAGGTAACATTAACAGTTTATCATCTGGAGGGAGAGGCACAATTATGGTACCAGATTTTCAAGGAAGACGTGGTAAATGTTTCATGGGAAGAGTTGAAGGATGCCTTGCATGTTATATTTGGGCCCACACAATTTGAAGATTTCTATGGAGATCTCTCAAAGCTGAAACAAGCTAGAAGTGTTAACGAGTACTAATGTCAATTTGAAAAATTACTCAGCCGGGTGGGGAAGCTTTACCAAGCGCATCAGGTGGGAAGTTTTGTAAGTGGGTTAAAAGAGAACATTAGCACTGAAGTTCAAGCTGCAAAGCCAGCAACATTAACTACAGCAGTGGGACTATCTCGGCTCTAAGAAGCCCTTGTTTTGGCTCAAAGAAAACCTTCCTTTGACTCCAAACCCGGACCTTATCAATCTCAAGGCTGGAACCAACCACAAAATCCCCATTTTGTTCGCAACAGTACACCAGCCGTCAAAAAGCTCACTGAATCGGAGATGAAGGAACAGTGGGAGAGAGGACTTTGCTTCAATTGTGATGAAATTTTTTGTCATAGTCATCGATGCAAGAAACTATTCTTAATAGAGGGGATCTACCCTGATGCGGGCGATTCGGACGAAGATTTAGAGCCACCGACAGAGGAGGCCATAGCCGCAAGTGATGGGATACCCGAAATTTCCCTCAACGCCTTAACAAGTGTATCAATGCCACGGACGATGCGGGTACGTGGGTGATTCAAGGGAGGGCAAGCCAATATATTGGTAGATACAGGTTCCACTCACAATTTCATGAGCAATGCCGTGGCTAGGCATTTGGCTCTACAGTTGAAGGTGGGTGAATGTTTTGAAGTTGTAGTAGCAAATGGGGAAATAATTCGCAGTGAAGGGTGTTGCTTCAGCGTCCAGGTACGTCTCAGTAAAGCTGAATTTGTGATAGATTTTTATACCAGTGGAGGGAGGGGCACAATGGCTCCGGTTGTTAGGGCCAATTATTTGGGATTTTGCAAAATTACATATGAAATTCACTTGGAAAGGAGAGCAAATGGAGTTATGGGGGTTGTCCATACCAAGGAATAGGTTTGTAAACTCCAAAGAGATTTGGCAAGGTGTTCAAAATCAGTAGCTAGGATTTATTTTGTTCTCAATAAACCTAGGCATTGCCCAATCGGGTCCTAGCTCAACTAACCCAGAATTGTTGCAAATCATAGATAGATTTACAACAATTTTTGAGGAACCTCAAGGCTTACCCCCTATGCAGAATCATGATCATATCCTACTCAAACCTGAGACAGGACTAGGGGTGAAAATAACCGCCCGCTAACCGTCCATAACCGTTAACCGGATAACCGTTAAAACCACCTAAAAACCGGTAACCGGCTTTCTTATTATATATATTTTTTTAAAAAAAATTTATATATAAAACGACGCCGTTTCAATTTAGTTTAAGTCCACGCATTAAGCAAAGCAAACCCTATTGGACCTCTTATTCTCCCAACTCTCACTGTGCCGCCTCACTCCTCAGCCCTCAATCTCTCCGAATCTCCCTTCTCGCAACACTTCGCCACTCGCCGACCTCTCTCCGCCACTCGCCGGCCTCTCTCTCTCTCTCTCTCCGCCCAGAAGCTCCAACGCCACCATCGGCCTCTATCTGCCACTCTTCGTCCTCTTTATCTCGCTCTTTACGACTTTGCTAGTAAGTTTTCTTTTTTCTTCTGTCATTAGACTTAATAGGCTGTGTTTTGGGTTTCTGTTATGGTTATTTGTTTGATTTGTTTGATTTATTTTAGTTTTGATTTGTTTGATTTGTTTGATTTGTTTTAGTTTCTGTTTTGGTTATTTCGTCACATTTACGGTTGTAATGTGTTCATATTTTCTGACTTTTAGTGTGGATTTCGAATTTGGTTGAAGTCTATTATTGGGTTTTTTTACTCTAGTGGCTTGCTTCTGGGTAGCACAGTTGTTGGACCAGCAGAGATACAACCTTGCCATTCCAAAAACTATGATCTATTCAAAAAAAAAAATTAGAGAAATAGAATCTTCTACAAGCCCTTTTGTGGTACTAGGCCTTGTCTCAGACTCTCAGTTTTGTAGAAATAGGTATCTCGACTATGTTTCAATATGTAAATCAAAATCAACAACCTCAAACATAATTGAGCCAAAAACTCAGAAGGATGTAAAATTCAATGTCCTAAATGTCCTACATTGCTTAAGTTAAATTTTATAAAAAGGGTAGGGGATTAGTGAGGTTAATTGTTTAAAGAAATTTGATGGTTTAGTTAACTGTGAAGAAGGAATTGTAAATTGATCTTTGTTGTGTGTTATAAATCATGGACAATTGGGGATGATTGCTTAAGGTTATTCATGTTGACATGTTGGACTAAGGTATTATAGATGGGTGTTTATTTGGGTTGGTTGTTGTGTTAATCACCGAATGGCCAATATGTAATTTAGTCTTGGAAGGCCCAATATTTTGTAATTAGATCAATGAAGAGTTATATTTTTTAGCTTTTTATTTGAGATGATATTTCTTTTGTTTTGAGGTGTAATTCCTCTTCCTTTTGGTTGTTAAATAAATTTTATTGTTTATCTAATAACAGATGGCAGACACTTTGAGTGATGCAACCACCCCTATTATGGTAGATGACAATTTTGAAACACCTTCCACTGCAAATATTGAAAGCCACACACCTTCCCAACAGTCACAATGTAAAAAACCACCTGTGAATCAATCCATTGTGTGGAAGCACTTTAAAAAAGTGGAACCGATCGAAAAGGAAAACCCTAAAGCTATGTGCAATCATTGCAATAGGTTAATAGTGTGTCACTATAAGAGAAATGGCACTTCAGCCATGATGCACCACCTTACCTATAATTGCCCAGACTCTCCACTTAAGAAATCAAAAGATTCAACACTACCCAAAAACCAAACAATTTTGCAAATGTCATTCAAGAAACCGGTAGAAGGTGGTAGTGGTAACCAAATTGGATTCATGAAGTATGATTCAAACAATATAAGAAATTTGATTGTTCAGTATTTCATCAAAAGTGAGCTGCCTTTTAGGCATGTGGAGAGTGATGGGTTTAGGGAATTGATAAATGGAATTGAACCTAGGTTCAAAGTGCCATGTCGTATCACTTTACAAAAAGATTGTTTGAAACTGTATGAAGAAGAAAAGCTTAGGTTAAGGGCTTTTTTGAGCGGTAAAAAGGTATGCATCACTACCGATACATGGACATCCCTGCAAAATATAAACTACATGTGTGTTACCGCTAGCTTCATAGACTCTGATTGGATGATTCATAAAAAAATTCTCAAGTTTAACCAAATTCCTAATCATAGAGGTGAAACTATTGGAAGAATGATAGAGAGTGCATTGACCCAGTGGGGGATTGATAGTGTGTTCACTATTACAGTCGATAATGCCTCAGCCAATGATATGGGGATTGAGTATATGAGAAAGAGGATGAAGAACAAGAGTCATACTGTTTTAGGAGGAGAATTTCTTTACATGCGTTGTGCCGCTCATATTTTAAACCTTGTTGTGCATGAAGGCTTGAAAGACTTAGGTGACTGTGTTACTAATATAAGGAACGCAATGAGATATGTGAGGTCTTCACTGGAGAGGATGTCAAAGTTTAAAGATTGTATAGAGTGGGAAAAAATTAAATGTAAAAACATGGTGTGTCTAGATGTTCCAACTAGATGGAACTCTACATATTTGATGTTGACCACTGCTGAGAAGTACCAAAGAGCTTTTGACTTATTGGAGGAGGATGATCATAATAATTTTGTTGTTCCTCAACCTATTGAAGGTCATGACACAAGCTCCTGTTCTAGCATTGCCGGATTTCTCTAAGAAGTTTATAGTTGAATGTGATGCATGTGAGAGTGGAATAGGTGCTGTTTTAATGCAAGAAAGGTGCTCGATTGCATATGTCAGTGAAGCTTTGCAGGGACGTAACCTTCAACTATCCACATATGAGAAGGAAATGTTGGCGTTGGTTATGGCGGTGCAAAAGTGGAGACCATATTTGCTGGGCAGCCACTCTATTCTTCACACAGATCATCAAAGCTTGCAACATCTATGGCAACAAACTATCACAACCGCTGCACAACAATGATGGCTAGTCAAATTACTTGGGTTTGACTTTGTAATTGAGTATAAGAAAGGAGTGGAGAATGCAGTAGCAGATGCACTTTCTAGGAAGGCAGAAAGGGTCCTCAAGGGGTAGCTCAATCGGCTGGGGACCACGCCTCGTGAAACGGAGGTCACTAGTTTGAATCCTTTCTCCCCCCTCTTGTGTGGACATGTCAAAAAAAGAGAAAAGGAAAAAGAAAAAAGAAGAAGGAAGGAGAAGGGGGTGATTTGGCTGCCATTTCCAATCCAGTACCTTATTGGTACCAATTCAAGAAGAAGTTGCTGCCGCACCACACTTGCAAGAGTTAGTGAAAATAATACTGATGATGTGGCGATCGAACCTTGGGAATATAAAGGCAGGCTGATTTACTTCAAAAACAAAATATATCTTGATTCGGATTCTCCTCTTATCCCCACTATCATCAATAAGTACCATTCTAGTACATATGAGGGCTTCCATAAAACACTACATAGAATCAGGTTTGTTTTCTATTGGGCAGGAATGAGGAATCATATACAGGTATTTATATGAGGTTGTGATGTGTGTCAACGACATAAAGTTGCAACTACTCAACCTAATGGTTTATTGGAGCCTTTACTGATTCCAGAGGCGATTTGGAATGATATTTCTATAGATTTCATAGATGGGTTGCCACCATCCAAAGGAAAAATGTCCATATTTGTGGTGGTCGACTGGTTGTCAAAATATGGACATTTTACTCCACTTAGTCATCCATATACAGCACTTGCAGTGGCATAGGCCTTCTTTGAAAATATTTTCAAGTTGCATGGAATTCCAAAGTCAATAGTGTGTGATCGTGATCCGGTTTTCACCAACTCTTGTTGGAAGGAATTATTCCGCTTGAATGGGGTCCAATTTAATTTTAGCTCCGCATACCATCCTCAAACCGATGGTCAAACGGAAGTAGTAAATCGCATTATTGAAATTTATTTACGGTGCTTTACTAGCTTCACGCCTTGAGATTGGGATCGATAGTTGCCATGGGTAGAATTCTGCTATAATACAAGTTTGCACTTAGCTTTGGGGTGTACTCCTTTTTAGGTTGTGTATGGTAGAGAGCCACCTACCTTATTGTCTTATGTACCAGGCACGTCAAGGGTGGCTACAGTGGAACAACTATTGGTGGTCCAAGATAAGACGGTCAGTGAGGCTAGGGAACATTTGAAGGAAGCTCAAGCTAGGATGAAGAAAATCTATGATCAACATCATCAAGAAAGGGAGTTCAAGGCTATTTGCGCCTACAACCATATAGGCAAATGTCGGTAGCAGTATGAAGGAATTTGAAGCTTACTCCTAGATTTTATGGACCATATCAGATTTTGGAAAGGATTGGTGTTGTTTCATACAAGCTAAATCGTCCTCCACTTTCTAAAATACATCCTGTTTTTCACGTTTTCTTGTTGAAGAAGCCGCTGGGCTAGACTGTTAAGGTGCACGATAAACTACCCTATGTGGATAATGTGGAGGGAAACATGGCGCCAAGTCCAAGAGCTCCTTTGGAATATTGTATGAAGAAGGGAATTACAGAGATTTTAATTCATTGGGAAGGCCTTTCTCCAGAAGATGCAACATGGAAAAACTTGGAAGAACTTCAGCAACGATTTCCATTTTTTGTCCTTGAGGACAAGAACAATCTGAAGGGGAAGGGAGTGTTATGTGGCTAGAAGTGCTAGAAGACTACAAGTCAATTACAAAAATGCAAATATAGTCAATTTGTTATTATCTTTTAGTAGTTATCATCTTTATGTAGTTCTCAATTGTTAGAGTGGTTGTCAGCTATTATCTAGTAGTGGTTATCGATTGCTAGTAGGAGTGAGTGTTTGTTTTCTATTTAATATATTTTGTTGGTAGTAGATATCTTTTGTTGGCAGTATATATCTTTTGTTGGTAGTAGAGTTGGGGTTCACCTTGAGAGTTGTTCTCATGGGACTCTTATTGTACAATACGATTTCTATATAAGACATTGCTATGGAATAAATAAAGAAGGTAACAAAGAAATTATTCAAACTTTATGTTTTTGATACATGAGCTTCTCTAATTGCTCAATCAAGGAGGTCTAGAATTCCTTGAAAATCCTACCGTTAGAGTTATTTTTTCATTATCTTCTCCCAAAATAGAGAAGCTAAGGAAGAATGATCCTAGTAATTTTCCAGTTCATAAACCAATTACACGTTCAATCACATAAGAACGTAACATTAAATATTGAGAATATTGTTTATTATAGTTTATAAGTCTAAACAATTAATTGAAGAATTTGACACGTGAAAGCTATTATATTCTATTGTTCTTTATGTAAGTTTGTTAATTGCTAACTTACAAATATTTTTTCTTGCTTTTCTAACGACTCCAATATAACCATGTAAATTTATTTGTAGATGATGGGAAAGCCAAATACAATACTTGACTTTTTCAAAAGAAAAAAATGCACAAAGTTCAAATGCCAATGTTGGCGATGCATCATCGTCAACTTCTGATATCATAGTTTCTGAAAATTCTTCTAAAAAATCTCAAAGAGTTGACGTCAATGAATTTGACATTAGTGCATTGGAATTTGATCCTGGATTGCGTCATCAGATATGGGAGTATAATGTTAATCAACAGGATGAAATTTGATGAGCTTACATTAAAGCTGGTCCTTACCAATTAATCCTCCCACAGTACCTAAAATCTGGAGATGAAAATCATCTTCGTAACTTTCAATCTTCGTGTTTCAATCTATTTCCTTCATGGCTTGAATATTTGCGCGATAAAGATGCAGCATTTTGTCTACCATGCTTTCTCTTTAATAAGTCATCTGGGCATCCTACGCAATTTGTATTCACTTTAGATGGATTCAAGAGTTGGAAGAAAGTTAGAGATAGAAAAAAAAATTGTGCTTTTCTCAATCATATAGGAAAAGATCCTAATTCATTTTACAGAATTGTTGAGAGGTCATACGAAGACTTGAAGAACCAGTCTCAACACATACAAAATGTGATTGAAAATTTCACTTCTGAACAAATTGCAAACAATCGACTGCAGTTAAAAGCCTCAATTGATGTTGTTCGAGTGCTTGCATTTCAAGATGTTGCTTTTAGAGGTCGGGATGAAAGTGTGGATTCAACGAATCGTGAAAATTTTATCGAAATATTGAATTTAATGGTAATGAACAGATTGCTGAAGTGATAGCTAAAGCTCCAAAAAATGCCTTTTATACATCACCAATGATACAAAAATTTTTTTTACATATTTTTTCAACCAAAATGAAGGAAACAATTCATAAAGAAATTAGTAATGCAAAGTTTTGCATAATGGTTGATGAAGCTCGTGATGAGTCAATGAAAGAGCAAATAGCTATAGTTTTAAGATTTGTTGACAAAGATGGTTATGTGCGTGAACATTTTTTTGGGTTTGTTCATGTCTCTAATACTGCGGCACTAACCCGACAAAAGGTTATATTTTTTGTATGTCTCAACATAAGTTAGACATTGAAAATATTCGAGGGCAAGGATAAAACGGCGCAAATAACATATGAGGTGAGTGGAATGGGTTGTAAGCTTTGGTTTCAAATGATTGTCCATATGCCTACTACATTCATTGTTTCGCACATTGTTTGCTATTGGCATTAGTGGTGGCATCAAAAGAAGTTATTCCTATTCATCAATTTTTCACTAATTTGAGTTCTATTGTCAATATTGTTTGTGCCTCATGCAATCGATTTGAAGAATTGCGGATTTTCCAAACTACTAAAATTGCTTACCTGATTAAAATTGATGAGATTGAGAGTGTAATGGGACTTAATCAAATTAGTACTTTATAACGGGCTGCAGATACTCGTTGGAGTTCTCACTTAAGATCAGTTTCTAGCTTGATCAAAATTTTTAGTCCAACTTGTGAAGTTATTCTTAAAATCATTGATGTGGGAGCTACTTCTTCCCAACGAGTAGAAGCAGATTCAGTTTAACAGGTAATGACATCATTTGAATTTGTCTTCATCTTGTATCTCATGAAAGAAATGATGCAGATCGCTAATGATCTATGTCAAGAATTGCAATCAAAATATCAAGATATTTTAAGTGCCATGCATCTTGTTTCATCCACTAAAGCATATATCCAACTATATAGAGATGATAAATGGGATGATTTACTTACAAATGTGAAGTCATTTTGTGAGAAACGCAATATGGATGTCCTAGATATGAATGCTCGTTATGTTGAGAGACGAGGTCGAGCTTGCCATCAACAAGCAGACTTTACGATTGAGCAACATTATCAAGTAGATATTTTTTTGTGCTTCAATAGATTCTCAATTGCAAGAATTAAATCGCCGGTTTAGTGAGCATGCGGTGGAGTTGCTTATTCTTGACTCGGCTCTTGATCCTCGAGCCGCACGTGAATCTTTTAGAATAGATGATATTTGTCAGTTGGTAAACAAGTTTTATCCACAAGATTTTGAAAATGCACAGTTGGAAATAGAACTTAACCATTATAAGCATATTGTAGTTCAACATTCGAGTTTCCAAGCATTGTTAAATATTTCTAAATTGTCCCAATGGTTGGTTAGTACCGAAAAATCAGCTATCTACCAACTTTTTTTTTTTTCGAGTTATTGTACTTGTGCTCACTCTTCTCGTTTCTACCGCAGCTACAGAACGAACATTTTTTGTCATGAATATTATCAAAACTAGGCTTCGCAACAAAATTGAAGATGAGTTTCTGATAGATTCTCTAATGGTGTACATTAAAAGAGAAGTTGCTGTAATAATTAGCATAAATTCAATCATAGATGATTTTCAGAATTCAAAAAAACGGCGGATTCCATTTTGATAAGTGTTTTGGCTAAAATTTGATGTCTTATGAAACTCTTATCTTGTATAATTTATTTTGTTTAATTTAATTTAATTTTGTTAAAAAATGCCTTGTCCATTGCTCAAAATACTTTTTAGCTCCGTCCCTGGTAATCTGCACCATTCGCCACGTAGTACCACGGAAAAATCCAGTGACCTCATCTTCTAGGTTCTTCTCTTTTAGCCCTGCTTCACACCCGCACAGCTTCTAGGGACGTCTCATCATCTTCCTGTACCTTCCTCTTCAAAATGCCGGAAGTCCCTTGGAACAAATACTGTAGGACTCCAAGTTGTTGTTTATATTGCTTCAAGACATTCCATTGAGCTTTAGCAAAATTCTGCATTATATGATGGTTTCTCTCGTTGTTTGCCAAGTCAACAAAGTGATATTTTGGTTGCATTTTCACTAACAACCAATCTACAAATTCTTGAGGTGTCTTCCCTTAGAAAGCTTGCGTTCATCGCCTCCTCATCCTCATTTTTGTCTACTGGTTTCCATCGCCACCTATGCTTAAGGACAATAACATCTACTGCATCCTCCATTGACTACTGAGGCACAAAGGAACTCACCATGGGATTTGAGGTTGTCTGATTTTGCTCTTCAAATTTTGTATGATTGAGTTCAAACTTCAAAGTACTCTCCCATTCAGCACACAGGTTTTCATCATTTTGAGAAAAAACAACCAGAGCTGGAGTGGAAGGTGGAGGAATTTCAGCACACGAGTTTTGGTGCTTCTTCCAGGTCTGGATTCTCCATGAAGCAGTGTTCATCCAGATCGCTTGCTGGAATTATGGTGAGTATTGGATCTTCAGCCGGATCTGGTTCTGGAGTTATGATGTGTTTTGTGTCTTCAATCGGATCTATTATAGATTCTGGAATTATTGTTTGTGTTGGATCTTTATCTGAAAGAAATGCCTATTTTGGAGATTCATTTGGATCGGTTTCTGGAGGAATTTTGTCTCTCGTCTGCTCTTCTATGTGCTTGAAGTTCTCTTGGTTTTCTACCTCCTTAGGAACCGAAAATCGTGCTTGAAAAGTTCGAACAAATTCTTTCCAATTAGGCACACTGTTGATACAGTTTTCGGTATGGTGACATGTCGCCTGGTGATTCGCTACTGGATCCTGATCAACTACTCCAATCCTGCAAAAATAACAAACAACTCGTCGGGGGTGCCGACTACGCCCACTCCGATGCCTAAGTCAGTTCAAATCAATTTTCTGATGAATATCTCAATCTCAAGAACTCAGAGAATGCGTGATTTTATACCTGGTGCAGTGGTCTTTATTTATAGGCTGGGCTCGTGGTCTCACCAGACTTGCTACCTTACTAGAATTCTTGACGCCTAGTTGGATTAGGAGTTTGAATCCTAGCTTAGTTGAATCTTATCTTCAGAGAATTTGAATGAGATTGTAGAATCCGCAGTTTGATTTTCCTTGTATCTCTTTAAATTTGATTTCAGATAAATAACTACCTTATCCCATTAATCATGGAATTGCGGTTTTTTCCCTGATCTTATGGAATTCTATCCTTATCGTATTCTGAGATATCCGCGGCAAACTTTCAACCAAACTCCGAGGTGATGATATCCGAGATATGTTCGCTCCGCCTTGGAGATCTCGGGATATCGCCGCACCATAACAGGGTTGTGAAAGGCCGAGACGTTATTATACCGACTTGATGTCACCTCCAAGGCAATGTTACTCCAAGACCCAAATACCCGAGATATGTTCGCTCCATTCAGACTAGGAGATCTCGGGATGTTCTATATACCGTAATATGGATTGTTAAGACCGAGACGTCGTTATGCCTCCGAGATGTATTTGCACCGAGACGTCGTTATACCTCCGAGATATATTTGCACCTAGGCAATCTTTTCTTTGCTGGCCAAAATAAATGTCCGAGGCATAACTCCGAGATGTTTCTGAATCCACGTGTCTCTAAGGTTAATTTTATCCCTAACAGTTACCCCCCTAATTCTCTGATTTCAGAGATAATGGAAATAAGGGAATTATTCTTTGTCTGCCACTCTGTACCTGCTACCGTGAAGGGCGCGTCTTTTCAACAGTTCAAACATTTAAATCTTACCGCTTCTTTTTCCAATGACGACGTCAGCTCTGTACCGCCGCCCTTTTGTCATCATGAAACGGCATTGTCGAGGCAGTGCATTTAATCCTGGAATACGGAAGGCGCGCCTTTTTACCTTCGAAAATTTTGAAACGACAGCGCCTTTTGGTATTTCAGACACATAAGGGAGGGGGTATTTAAAGTTTTGAATATTTTACTGTTCATTCCTCGTCACTTACCTATTTTCTCTCTCGATCCCCATTGTTAAACTTTTCTTTCTCTGTATTTTCTGTTTCTACCCTTCTTCTTTCTTCCATGGCTCCTAAGAAAACTGTTTCAATTGCTCCTGCCTCATCTCGGGCTCGGACAAAGAGGTCCGACGGCTCTGTGGATCTCTCTCCTTTGGAGAGCAGGGTCGACACCATCATCTTTGCGAAGCATGAGGGTGTCCTTCGTTCAAACTATGAAATTTCTCCAACAGTGAAGTTTTTCTATCAGGCGCCTGGAACTCGGGTTATCGACGGTGGCGACGTTACCCTGTACGAGAGAATGTTTCTTGCTGGGCTCCGATTACCGTTTCTGGAGATTGCTCGAGACTTCGTCCTTTTTCTGATGATCGCACCCAGTCAAATTATGCCCAATGCCTAGCGGTACCTGTTTGCCTCTTACATCCTTTGGAGGCTTGTGTTGAAGAAGGAGATGAAAATCCAGCAATTTTTCAATATCTACAGACCGAGGCAAACTGCAGAGGGGATGGTTGAACTCTGTGTTCGTCACCCGCCTGTCTTTATCAAGCTTAAGAGTGGGTTAACAAACAACAAATTCTGGGAGATGCAATTCTTCAGAGTTTCTGGGGAGTGGGAATGCCCTGAGGGTACCCTTTTGCCTGAAGATCGTAGGATGCCTCGGACCTGGCAATTGTTACTTCCTGACCGAAGCGACCCCCTTTCGCTCAGTATATCCGACTTGGAGGATGTCAAGGAGATAAGTGGGTGGTCAGCTGCTAGGGTCAAGGCTGAAAGGTTTGAAGAAGTCGACTTTGACAGTCTTGTTACCGAGGAAAATTTAAGGCAATTTCTCGGATATGACATCCCGAGAGACAAACAGCTCATTACCAAGAGGGGAGCTATTAAGAAGAGGAATGACGCCCCTCCATCTCCGAGGCCTGCTACTAAGAAGAGGTCGTTCAAAAATTCTGAAGAAGTTCTCGAGGATGTCTCTGTGCAAAAGAAACAGAAAATTCCTTTGGCTGCCTTGGTTGCAAGGAGAACTCCTCCTTCGGCTCCGTCGCCTGGAGCGAACGTTGAAGAGGGATCTGCAAGCTTTCGGGGTTTCATTCCCGAGGTTTCTCTTACACCCGAGGTTAGTCCTGCTCCGTCCTTTGTTCTAAGGGATGAGTCTGGCTCCGAGGCCTCGTTCCAGGGTGAACAATGTGCAGAAACTTCTTTTGCTGAACCTCCTATCGGGACTTCGACAACGGATGCCCCGGAACCCGAGAGGTCTGGAGAAGGAGATGAGAATGTACCTGAGGCCCGAGACATTCCCGTCACGCGCAGGGTGAAGCATCCGGCCAGGAAGCGAAAGTTCACAGCCCAGGACCGAATTGCTGAAAAGCTTTTGGAGGCCGAGCGGATGTGGGGCAAGGCGGTTATAAGGCCTTCCAGTGCTGAGGAAGTGCGTCAAGAGCCTTCTGCTTCATGTGGTGAATCTCTTGAAGAGATGGACGAGGAGGCTGACATCCCCCGAGCTGAACCTCTTGTTGAGGAGTTTGAAGCTGACGGTACTCCCCAAACTTCTTCTCCGGAGCGTCGAGATGATCCACCACCCCCTGAAGAAAATCGTGAAACGGGGCATACCACCCCCCAAGTTTCGTGTCCTGCACCTGTACAACCTGAAACTCATACTGGGACACCTGAAGTTGAAAACATTGAAGAACCTAGAAGTTCTCGGGAAGCGGTTGATCAAGATATGCCGGGCGCCACATCTGAAGTTCAAAATGTAGGTCAGCCCGAAGTATCTGTTCCTCTCGGAGTTCCTGAAGAGTCTCGGATCGACTCCGAGAATATTATCCCTGAAGCAGGTGTGCTTCCCGAGACTTCTACTAGGAGTGGGTCTCGTGTTGAGGCCAGCCCTTCTGGATTAAGATCTGATGGGTCCGAAGCGGCTCCAAGTGTAGGGACTGTGCCTCCTGTGGGTCCTAGCTCTTCTTCTAGGGTCTCGGCCGATTTCGAAGTTTTAGGCAGGGGTCTTCTGGGTCATCCAATGGAGGCTATAAAGAACCTAATCCCCGATGGGTATCTGGGAAATGCAGGGGCGTCTTCTCCCGAGAAGATTGCTCAAGGCATTCTTATCTCCCATTATCAAGTAAGTTTCTGGAGCTAGGCCTTTTCATTCTGTTTACATCTTGATCCTGACTTTGCTTACTTTTCTCTTCATAGCTTCTTGTGAAGATGACCGCCCTCTGGCAGAAGTACAAGAATCGTCCTGCGCCACCGCCTTCTCCTGCCCCCGAAGTGCAAGCTCGTATCTCGGGTTTAGAGAACGAAGTCGCGGCGCTGAAGTCTCTTCTTCAGTCCAAGGACGAGGAACTCGCCTCTCGGGACTCGATCATATCCGAGATGCGTTCTGCCAATGCTCGTTTGAAGAACGAAGTACTGGAGGCCAATGATCGGTAAACACATTCTGTTGCAAGTCTTTCTTCCGAGCTGGATCGTGCAGATCAATTGTCTATTCGTTTGTCGGCCGTGCAGAACGAATGCTCCGAGGCGTGCAAAAACACTTTGAGTGCCGAAGCCGAAAAGGACAAACTCAAAGATGAAGTTGAAAGACTTGCAGCCGAGAGAGATAAAGCTGTTAAGGCGCAGGATCACTCGGAGAGTCTCTTAATTAGGCTCAGGGCTAGATATGACACAGATCGGGCAAAGCTCAAGCGTTATTTGAAGCAGTTGAGCTATGCACCACACCTTCGGGATCAAAGTTGGGCTCGGGGTTGCCATTGGGGTTTCGAAAATTTTCGAACCTTGGTGACAAATCCCCAATATAAATTTGACCCCAAGACGGTTGGATCGATGCTTGTGGGTTTTCCTGAAGAAGCCATCTTGGAGATGGATGAGTTTGGTAAGGACTTCATGCCTGATGTTCCGAATTGGGGTGTTGACGCGCCAGATCCCCGAGAAGATCCTCTTGACGATCCTGCCAGCTAGAAGCTGTGCTTTGTCTTGGACTTTTCCTTTTTTTTTTTTAATCAACCTGTACAAAACTTCGAATATGAAATCTTTTGAATGAAACTTTTACCTTTTAACTCTTTCTTTTCTGATCATGGCATTCGAAGAAACCTTTTACTTAGGCATTTTTCTTTTCCGAAGTCTTTTCGTATCATCTCGGTGTTGGACTGACCGAGAGACTTTTCCTGCTCTCGGTGTTGGACAAACCGAGAGACTTTTCCTGCTCTCGGTGTTGGACAAACCGAGAGACTTTTCCTGCTCTCGGTGTTGACTGACCGAGAGACTTTTCCTGCTCTCGGTGTTAACTGGCCGAGAGACTTTTCCTGCTCTCGGTGTTGACTGACCGAGAGACTTTTCCTGCTCTCGGTGTTGGATAAACCGAGAAACTTTTCCTGCTCTCGGTGTTGGACAAACCGAGAGACTTTTCCTGCTCTCGGTTTTAACTGACCGAGAGACTTTTCCTGCTCTCGGTGTTGGACAAACCGAGAGACTTTTCCTGCTCTCGGTGTTGGACAAACCGAGAAACTTTTCCTGCTTTCGGTGTTGGACAAACCGAGAGACTTTTCCTGCTCTCGGTGTTAACTGACCGAGAGACTTTTCCTGCTCTCGGTGTTGACTGACCGAGAGACTTTTCCTGCTCTCGGTGTTGACTGACCGAGAGACTTTTCCTGCTCTCGGTGTTGGACAAACTGAGAGACTTTTCCTGCTCTCGGTGTTGGACAAACCGAGAGACTTTTCCTGCTCTCGGTGTTGGACAAACTGAGAGACTTTTCCTGCTCTCGGTGTTGGACAAACCGAGAGACTTTTCCTGCTCTCGGTGTTAACTGACCGAGAGACTTTTCCTGCTCTCGGTGTTGACTGACCGAGAGACTTTTCCTGCTCTCGGTGTTGACTGACCGAGAGACTTTTCCTGCTCTCGGTGTTGGACAAACCGAGAGACTTTTCCTGCTCTCGGTGTTGGACAAACCGAGAGACTTTTCCTAAATATAAATCAGATTGATTCTTGGATTTCTGCCATTGTCAATAAATACTGGAAATAGACATTCTTTATTGAATATGAAATTGTTTGGAAAAAGCTGAAAAAAGCAATAAATTACATAAAATATATTTTCAGGTGCTCGACATTCCATGATCTCGGAAGTATCTTCCCTGTCTCGGTCATCAAGCGATAAGCTCCCTTCTGATGGCATCCTATTACCTTGTAGGGACCTTCCCATCCGGGTCCCATTTTGCCTTCCGTTGGATCTTTCGTCATTAAGCTCACCTTCCTGAGTACCCAATCTCCGAGCTGGAACTTTCTGGGCACCACCTGTTTGTTAAAGTACCGAGCCGTTCGATTCTGATACGCCGCCCATGTGACATGAGCGTCGTCTCTTTTCTCCTGTAAAAGATCCAGGTGTACCTTAGCATTTTCGTCGTTGAGTCCTGGATTGTAGTGAGCCACACGGAAGCTTGGAGATCCTACTTCCACAGGTATCACCGCCTTGGTTCCGTACGTAAGTGAGAATGGTGTCTCGCCCGTTGGAGTTCTTCTGGTGGTTCGGTACGACCACAGCACCTCTGGAACATATTCAACCCATGCTCCTTTCTTCTTATCAAGCTTTTTCTTCAGAATCTTTACCAGGGTCTTGTTCGTCGCCTCTACCTGACCGTTCGCCTTTGGGTATTGTACCGAAGCATAATGGTTTCGGATACGGAGCTCTGAACACCACTTCCGAAATGGTTCACAGTCAAACTGCTTCCCATTATCTGTGACGAAAGCATGAGGAATCCCAAACCGGCACACCACAGACTTCCAAAGGAAAGTTATGACATTCGCTGTTGTTATAGCTGCTAATGCTTCTGCTTCCGCCCATTTAGTAAAGTAGTCTACAGCTACAATCAAGAACTTCCGTCCACCTTTTCCTACCGGCATTGGACCAACTATATCCACCCCCCATTTCGCAAATGGCCACGGAGAAGTGAGGGGGGTGAGCTTCTCGGGACTTGCTTTCATGATTCTTGCGAATCTCTGGCACTTGTCACAGGTTTTGACAAGAAGAGCTGAATCTTTCTTGATCGTAGGCCAATAGTAGCCCGCTCGGATGGTTTTTTGTGCCAGCATCCTTCCTCCTGAGTGGTCTCCGCACACACCTTCATGAATTTCCCTGAGAACATAATTCGACTCGGCCTTGGAGAGGCATTTGAGCAGGGGTTCGGAATATCCTCTTTTGTACAGTATCTCCCCGAGAAGGCAGAACCGTGCTGCTTGTATCTTCACCCTCCGAGCCGCAATCTTATCTTCGGGCAGCAACCCATGTCTGAGAAACTGGATAATGTCCCTTGCCCATTCTGGCTCCTCTGGTGCTGAGTCTACTTCCATAACCTTGGTCCTCGAGGTTATCGAAGGCTCAGTCAAAACAATAATCTGCCTTCTTGATGCTTCAATCTCTTCCTCTGTTCCCGACGCGATCTTTGAGAATTCATCGGCTTGGATGTTTTCCTCCCGAGGTATTTTTGTGATGACGAACCTTTCGAAATAGGATTGGAATCGCCGTACCTCTTCCAAATACCTAGCCATTCTATCTTCTTGTGCTTCGAATTGCCCTTGGACTTGGCCTACGACCACCTGAGAGTCACTCCGGATTTCGACATTAGTTGCCCCCATCTCTCGGGATAATGCCAAACCTGCTATCACCGCTTCGTACTCAGCTTCATTGTTCGTCGTAACGAAGTCCAGTTTTACAGCAAAACCGAACTCTTGCCCTTCGGGATTCCTGAGGAGGACTCCTACTCCGCTTCTGCTCTGTGTAGAAGAGCCATCTACAAACACCACCCAGGTTGACTCCTTAGGAAGTTCTTCTGCTTCAGGAATGTTGCAGAATTCTGCTAGGAAATCTGCTAGAACCTGCCCTTTGATAGCAGTCCGAGGATGAAACTCGATATCAAATTGTCCGAGTTCCACCGCCCAGTTGACTAATCTTCCCGAGAGGTCAGGTTTTTGCAACACCTTCTTCATCGGATACTCGGTTAAAACTCTGATAGCGTGAGCCTGAAAGTATGGCCTCAATCTTCTGGCTGAAATGATCAAAGCGAACGCCAACTTCTCGATCCGAGGATACCTCCCTTCCGCACCATGCAGTGCTTTACTTGTAAAGTAAACCGGTTTCTGAACTCCTGAATCTTCTCGGATTAGCACCGAGCTTACTGCTGAGGGAGAGACTGCCATATAGAGATAAAGAATCTCCCCTTCGGTTGGGCGGCTCAATAGTGGTGGGTTGGCTAGATATTCCTTCAACTTCCTAAAAGCTTCCTCACACTCCTCACTCCATATAAATGCTTTTCGTAAAATTTTAAAGAAGGGACGGCACTTATCTGTCGACCGTGATATGAAACGGTTCAAGGCCGCAATCCTTCCTGTCAGTCGTTGGAGTTGTTTTGTTGTTCTCGGGGCCTCCATCTCGAGTAGAGCTCTGACCTTCTCTGGATTAGCTTCAATGCCCCTCTGTGACACCATAAACCCCAGAAACTTGCCTGAAGAAACTCCAAAGGCACACTTCGCGGGGTTGAGTTTCATGTTGTATTTTCTTAGAGTCCGAAAAGTTTCTCGGAGGTCTTCTATGTGTCTGTTTGCCCGAACACTTTTAACTAGCAGGTCATCTACGTATACCTCAACGTTTCGGCCGATTTGACTTTGAAACATCCGGTTCACAAGTCGTTGATATGTGGCTCCAGCATTCTTCAGCCCGAAGGGCATCATCTAATAGCAGTAAAGTCCTCGGTCTGTGATGAAAGCAGTTTTCTCCTGGTCTGTTTCCTCCATGTAGATCTGATTGTACCCCGAGAAGGCATCCATGAAGCTTAAGAGCTCATGTCCAGCCGTCGAATCCACCAATAAATCTATCAGATGCAGGGGAAAGCTATCCTTCGGACATGCTTTATTCAGGTCGGTGAAATCTACGCACATCCTCCACTTCCCGTTAGACTTCTTCACCAGCACTACATTGGCTAGCCACTCGGGATAATCCACCTCTCGGATGAATCCAGCTTTCAGCAACTTCTCTACTTCTTCAGCAACAGCCATGTTTCGTTCGGCAGCAAAAGCTCTTCTTCTCTGCTTCACTGGGCGATAATTTGGATCCACATTCAGCTTATGGACAATAACCGAGGGATCAATCCCCGGCATATCTTCATGGCTCCAGGCAAATACATCTTTGTTGCGCCTCAAGAACGCCACCAGATCTTCCTTCATGGGTTGAGGGAGTTGTGAGCCTATATGAACTTTCTTTCCCGAGTCGCCTATCTCGAACTCCTCCAAGGCTTCCACAGGCTCCCCCAACGGTGACTGCTATTTTCCATCCTCCTTAGTTTTCTCCCCCCGACTGTGCTGCCTCGGGGTATCTTTCAAGGACAGATTGTAGCACCTCCTAGCTTCTCTCTGGTCTCCCTTTACCTCTCCAACTCCTTCTTCTGTTGGAAACTTCATGCTGAGATGTGGTGTTGAAGTCACAGCTTTGAAGTCATTGAGAGCCGTACGTCCTATAATGGCATTGTAGGCCGAGACCTTATCAACTATCAGGAACTTCACCATAATGACTTTCTGCCTCGGATAAGTCCCGGCTGTCACAGGTAAATCGATAGAACCGAGAGGCAACACCTTCTCCCCAGCAAAACCCTGTAGCTGGCATGAGACTGGAACCAGCTTTTCTGACGGAACACCCATGTGATCGAAAGCTGATTTAAAAAGAATATCAGCCGAGCTCCCAGTGTCAATGAGGATCCGCTGGGTTTGATAATTTGCTATGGTCAAGGTGACCACTAGGGCGTCTGTGTGCGGAAGCGAGACTCCAGCATAATCATCATCAGAGAATCCTATAACCAGAGGGTTATATTTCCGAGACTTTGGGGGCTTCTGGACCGAGTAAACCTCGAAATCATCTAGCTGCCTGGCATACGCCTTCCGAGCCGAGTTGGACTCACCTCCTCCTCCGAATCCCCCCGAGATGGTGTGAATGATAGGGAGATTGCCTTGCTGCGCCCCCCGAGGCCTGCTTCTGCTTCTCTCCCTTCTTTCGTCCCTCTGAGGCCGAGGTGCTGGCTCTCGGCTTCTTCCTCTTCTCTCATCTTGTCTCGGTTGATAGTTTCTTCTATTATCCCGATCCTCTTCCCTCCTAGGCCTCGGATAATGGTCTCACTCCTGTTGATTCCTCTCATTGACGAGGAATCGGACTAGCTTCCCATTCTCAATGAATTTCTCGATCAACTGCCTCAACAATACACACTGCTCGGTCAGATGACCGCGTGAATCATGAAAGGCGCAGTACTTGTGAGCCAAGTGCGAAGGGGGATTTTTTGGAATGGGTCTCGGTCTCTGGTAATTCGGATCTTTCTTGAGTTCCATGAGCACCTCGGTGATGGAGGTGTTCAATGGTGTCCACTTGTAATCTCCGAAATTCTTCTTCGCCTTCTTATACTCTGCGGGACCAGCATCCTGTATGGGCTCAGGATTCTTCTTTTTCTTAGGCTTCTCGGCGGACGGCTGTTGTTGTTGCTGGGAATTATTGAGGAGGGCTCGGAGCGTTTCTTCCTGGTTGATGTACCTGTCCATCTTCACCATAAAGGTATGAAGATCTTTCGGCGGTTTCAATGCCAATTCTGCCATCAGAGGTCCATATTTTTTCAATCCTTGAAAAATTGCACCGTAGATGAAGTCGTCTGGTGCACTCTCTGTGTCCAGCTTCTCCTGGTTGAACCTCCACAGGTAGTCTTTTAGAGACTCATTCGGTCCCTGCTGTACAGAGAGTAAGTATCCTCGGGGTTTTCTTCTAACTCTCCCGGATACGAACTGGGCCAGGAATTTCCTTCCAAGGGTGTCGAAGCAATCAATCGACCTTGGTGTGAGATTCCTGAGCCAGTCTCGGGCCTTTCCTGACAAGGTGAGAGGAAAAGCTCGGCATGCCACATCATCTGGTGTCTTGTGCAATGATACATGGGATCGGAAATTGTCCAAGTGCTCCACCGGATCTTCACTGCCTGAAAAAACAGGGATATCAGGTACCTTGAATCTTACAGGTAGATCGAAGTTGGATACTTCTTCAGTGAATATCGACTCCTTGTGCTGAAAGAGGTTGTCTACGAGAGACTCCTTCCCACCACGCTTCTGATCAATCGTCTTTGACAGCACGTCATATTTTGCGCCCAGATCTTGGACCATCTTCTACAACCTCCTTTCCGCCTCCGTGGGTGGAACCGGATTGATGGGCTCTCCATGATCCTCGTTCCGCCCGGCTCTCTCTCCTGACCCTTCGGGGTTTCCCTCAGGGTTTGTCCCATCGACTGCATCATGATTGAACGGCGGCGGAGTTTGTGCGGCTAGGAGCACAGCATTCTGAGCCAGCAAATCCTCCACATTCTTCTGAGCCTGGGCCAACTGTTGACTCAGTTGGGTTATCCGGGCCTCTGGTCCAGCAGATTCTGCTTCTCCACGAGCATCGTCTCGGCTGGTAGGCGGTGCTTCGTTTTGGATCGACTTGGAACGTCTTGTAGTCACCATCGCGGATTTGTTTTTTGTAAGAACGATTGATCGGTTCCCACAGACGGCGCCAAACTGTTGATACAGTTTCCGGTATGGTGACGTGTCGCCTGGTGATTCGCTACTGGATCCTGATCAACTACTCCAATCCTGCAAAAATAACAAACAACTCGTCGGGGGTGCCGACTACGCCCACTCCGATGCCTAAGTCAGTTCAAATCAATTTTCTGATGAATATCTCAATCTCAAGAACTCAGAGAATGCGTGATTTTATACCTGGTGCAGTGGTCTTTATTTATAGGCTGGGCTCGTGGTCTCACCAGACTTGCTACCTTACTAGAATTCTTGACGCCTAGTTGGATTAGGAGTTTGAATCCTAGCTTAGTTGAATCTTATCTTCAGAGAATTTGAATGAGATTGTAGAATCCGCAGTTTGATTTTCCTTGTATCTCTTTAAATTTGATTTCAGATAAATAACTACCTTATCCCATTAATCATGGAATTGCGGTTTTTTCCCTGATCTTATGGAATTCTATCCTTATCGTATTCTGAGATATCCGCGGCAAACTTTCAACCAAACTCCGAGGTGATGATATCCGAGATATGTTCGCTCCGCCTTGGAGATCTCGGGAGATCGCCGCACCATAACAGGGTTGTGAAAGGCCGAGACGTTATTATACCGACTTGATGTCACCTCCGAGGTGATGTTACTCCGAGACCCAAATACCCGAGATATGTTCGCTCCATTCAGACTAGGAGATCTCGGGATGTTTTATATACCGTAACATGGATTGTTAAGACCGAGACGTCGTTATGCCTCCGAGATGTATTTGCACTGAGACGTCGTTATACCTCCGAGATATATTTGCACCTAGGCAATCTTTTCTTTGCTGGCCAAAATAAATGTCCGAGGCATAACTCCGAGATGTTTCTGAATCCACGTGTCTCTAAGGTTAATTTTATCTCTAACACACATAGTTGCTAGCTCTTATTTCCTTGATCCACTCTAAAACCTTACCTTCCATATATAAGAAGCAAAAGAAAAAGCGATGCTCATTCGGAGTCCCATAGAATTCAAAATACTGTTCTGCACGTCCGCACCACTTCTCAGGATCATCACCATCAAACTGAGCAAATTTTTGAGCTTTGGCATGCTGTCAACTCTCCTGATTTTGTGCTCTTATTTCAGCTAGTAGATTGGCGATTTCTTGATACCTCCGTTGCTGCCCGGCTTCTTGAAACTTCCGCTCGGCTTTTTGCTTCTTCCGCACATGTTCTGGAACTCCAGAGACCACGAGACAGAATCCAGCATCCGTCGTGCCATCCATGGAGTCCATCGGGAGAATATACCAACGTAGATCGATTCGTTTGCATTGTATAAAAAGAAAATTTTTCTAGATCTAAGGCTCTGTAATTGAACAAAAACAAAGCAGAAGCAGTGGAATCGAAGGGCTTGATACCACTTGTAACAGTTATTTTACTGTTACAAGTAATTTTCTAGGTTTTGATTGATGGAATTATGAATGTAATTGGAATGAAAATGAAGAAATGGAAGAAATATTCAGTAAAGAGTGAATTGATGAACGAAACAGTGAAAATTATAGAAATGAAATGGATTCTTTGAAATGTCCGGTTTCCAAAGCATTTGAGGTGCTCAACTTCCGGTTTACAAAAGTAAAAATCACTAATGAGATTCAAGATACACTATCTTTGGACTTATGGCCTTATATAGACATAGCCCAAAGCTTAAATTTTAATAATTAGAATAGACCAAGCCCATTCAGCCCATATTAAAATCCAGCCCCACTACTAATATGACTATTACATTACATTCCTAATATACCCATGACATTTCCAGGTTGCTTAAATTTCAAAAATTTGGGGATTTCATTGATTTGGATTGAATTTTCTGGTATTTGATAGATTAAGAGGAGTGGATTTTTGTGAATTGTCAATAGGTGTATCGGTGTCGTGTAGAGCCTGAGTATGGATATTTTCTTTTCTCTTTTAGTTCCTTGTGAATCTGTTGAGTTTCTTATGTTATTACATATTGTCTTGTGTTTCTTATGTTATTATATAAATTATTTACTTATATATATATATATAGAGAGAGATGTTATTTTTAAAGAAAAGTTTTTCAAACTATTACAAGAATTGTTTTCTTTATTGAAATGTTATTTTGAAAGAAAAAGATTTAGAGTTCTTGTTTTATTTAAACAAGAAAGAGACATAGATGAATACTTGCAAAATTAGAGAATAGAATAAGAGAAAGGGAGATTTTTACATGTACTCAAAGAGAAAAGAAAAGAATTGTTTTGAAGACCTAATTAAATTTAATTCACCAGAGATATTAGAGATAGCTCGATACCATTGCTTAGAAGATAAAGTGCAAGTACATTTAAGGATGTACAAAATGTATGGTCCATCACCAATATGTTTCTCTTATGAGTGCACCCATCTAAGATGTTTCTCACAATCCTAACACACTGGGCGTAATATTAGCGTGTAAGGCCATAAATCAAGTGAAAATATAAAGTTAATGGGAAATTATTTTGGGAAGAAATTTTGGCCCCGTTTAGTAATCCCCTTCCCTTCCCCTCCCCTTTCCTTTGTGAGAATTTTTTTGTTGTGTGAAAATAGAAAGTGATTGATGTGATATAAAGTAGAAAGAATTTATATGAAAAAGTAGAAAAAATTTGTATTGTAGTGAATTTTTTTAATTAAATAATAATAAAAAAAAATAGATGTGATATAAAAAGTAAAAAAGAAAAGAATGTTTTGAATTTGATGTTTTTTGGGAAAGGTAAAAGTAAGGGGAAGGAAGGGAAGGGGAAGGGGAGGGAGTTAGTAAACGGGGCCTTTATGTGATTTACTGAAAGTAGAAATTGTCTCTGAAGATTTTCAATCAGAGTATATTTTTTTGTATGAAATTTTTCAAAAGATATATTTTTATATCACGGAAATAGAGATTTTGCTATGAAAGCATTACAATCCAAAGTTATTTTTATTTCAGAGTTCTCAAAAAAGAAGAGATTTTACTATGAAATTGTTAATTGAAAATTTTCAGCGACATCTTTTTTTAAGAGTTTCCAGTGCAGAGAAAAAGATTTTCCTAATAAAATATTTCATAAATTATTGAGAAATTTAAATATTATCATATTTATTTTTATTTTTTTGTATCCACTTATTGATTTTCCCCAAATTCACCCATTTTCCCTCCCGCCCTTTTTTATAAGATATTGATCAGCGTTTAAAAGGTCAGAGTAATCAGTAGTCAAATAGGTCACAACAAGATTTCTAAAAAGTGCTCAGTGACGCATAGAGTAATTAATGAAATTTTATTGCTCTGGATTTAATGAAAAGTTTAAAATTTTTATAATATGCATTTGAGTATACATAATCCTTATCTTTATTTCTCTTAAATGACAGATCAAAATGATTTTCCTTGGAGATAGGGAGGATCAACAAAAGCGCAAAATTCCAATTTTTAAGAAAATCATATTAGTTACATCAAGGGATTTCCAATAGCGGGAGACAGAAATTCATAAGAAAAAACATAAGTAAACGAGCCTATGCTTAAACCTCCAAAGATAAAGGTACATGAACCGCCTTTTGATTCCCATTACATAATATTTATCACTGTTACAAGGTAGATTTATGCTGTATCTTAATACACAAAATCACTATTTCTCTTTTTGTTTTCCTCATAAATTTCCACCTTAATAGGATAAATCCTTCCAAACACTTGCATTCATTTTACATTAAAATTCCTTCAAATAAATGATCTGCAGGATAAAAAATCAAGTCTTTGGGAGTTGATTTTCCAATTCTCACCATCTCCCCCTTCGGTCATGGCTGTCGGAACATCGAGATCTCCTGAACCCTTCTTCTCTTCATCTTCTTCCTCCCATTCCAACTGGATTTACGATGTGTTCTTGTGTTTTGGAGGTGAAGATATGCGTAAGAACTTCACCGACTACCTCTACTTCGCTTTGAGAGATGTTGGAATTAAAATCTTCTAAGATAAGCATGTGCTCCAAAGAGGAAAATATCTTGCATTTGAATTGTTACGGGAAATTCAAGGATCCAGAATCTCTATCATCGTTTTTTCAAGGAACTATGCTGCTTCGAGGTGGTGCCTAGAGGAATTTGTGGAAATCATGGAGTGCCGAAGAACTTTGTCGCAACTGGTTCTACCTAGCTATATTCTACGATGTTGAACCCTCGGATGTGAGAAACCAAACAGATAGTTTTGCAGAAGCATTCACAAAACAACTACATAAACCTTAAGATCTTCCTTACTCGAATCCTAATGCTGGCTTGTTTTTAAAACAAATTGTTTTACTTGTAAAAAAGAATGAATGGTAAATCCACAACTTAATGGGTAAATCACACGTGAAACACAATTATGCAGTGAACCCAATAATTTTGAGAGATAGAGTGAAATCACATATGCAACAATGTCTCTCAATATGATAAGGCAGAAAATCATGATGATGTACTAGTACAGTACATACGACTATAAAATAGGTCATAACTCGCACCACTATAATAAATCCGTACCCATAGCCCTCTTACGGTAAGATTTGCGTATTCCATGAAACTTCGTGGTACAATAAAAGGCATTTTACATATTTACCATTAGAGATAACGCAAACCTTTAACGGTAGGAGTAAAATTAAAATGTGCTAAGAAAATGGAATATTCATATTGTAATTTCTGACAATTCGAGGTTAATATTGTAACACCCATAAAACATCGGGGGTATATGAAGTTTCCCTATAAATCTTATACAATTGCTTTCCCTACTTTTCTCTCTATTTATATTTCATTACATTCCTACACTTGCATTGCAACGATGATGCCGGAAGACAAATTGATGGAAGTGCAAAATGGCAACGATAAAGAGTGCAAATGAATTAAGTTACCGGCAATAATATTATTATTAGGCCATTAAAGGATCAAATGAAATCTTTGATCCAATTTCAACGATGAAAACAACTGAAAATAAACTCAAAAACTTTATTTGTGAATTAAGATTACCGGCAATAATATTATAATATTATTAGCCATTAAAGGATAACTTGATGACTTTTCTTATCAATCATAAAGGATTTTTGTCAATTTGTGTGCTTTGAAAAAAAGCAATGAAGGAATTGGGAGTGCTTGTTTTTTCTCTAACGTCTAACACGGGCACAAATTTATGACTTTCTTTTCATAAATGAATTCAAATTGTTCAGAAGAAATGTAAAAAGAATTGAAAGAGATTCCTTTTTTTTTTTTCTCCATTTACTTTTTTTTTTTTGGTGATAAATGATCGAGACATTTTGCTCCAAAAATCGGCTCCCGACGTATTATATTAATTTGCAATAAGTTTCTTATGAAATAAAAATGGTTAAATATTATTCAGGCACCTAAATTAATAGCCATTTTTTTATGAAGTATTACGAACTGACAAATGTCATGATTTAGTCTTTCAAACTGCCAATCTATGATTATTTTTTTAAAAAAAATTATTTGTTAAGTTTCTAATTTTTCTATATATATATATATATATATATATATATATATATATATATATATATATATATATATATATATATATATATATATATTTTAAAACAGTGACGTGCCATCATTCTATTGGTGATGACACATGTCACACTAATGCAATCTGTCAAGTATTTTGACGGAATTTAGTTGTAGGGACTAAATTATTATTTTGGCCTACTCTAAGGACCTTTAAATTATTTTTTATACTGGAACGAGCAATTTGTAATTTAGGTCAATCACAAACACTGATTTTGCATTTATCTTTAGATTTTAGAAAAAAAAAATTAATTTCTTTATTTCTTTTTTTTTTAATAAAAAATATTGTATTTTTCTACTAATTAATAAATTCAAACGATAATTTTGATTTTTCAATAATTAAAATGAGGTTATTTTAAAATATTATGGTCAAATTTAATTTTTCATCCAACATAATAGTCAAGACTAACAAATAGAACTAAATTGCAACAAATTGGTAATTTAAACAAATTAATTTTTCATCCAACATAATGATATTTGTCAGTTCAACTGCTTTATCAAAATGACCGTTAATTGAAACGGTTAAATTATATTTAACCGATATAAAAATTCTGAGAACTGGTTGTGGTATTCAAAAATAACCATTGAGTTCTAACTCCAATTATATCACTGATTTTTTTCACATCTATTATTTAAGTTTGACTGATGCCAAGAAAAGATCAGAGTTCTCAATGAAGACATTGAAGATCAACACTTGTCTGTTTATTTCAGCTTTTTGCTTCTTGGTCTGTTCAACGTGAGAAAACTGAAGCAAAACGGGTTCACCACTCTCTGGGTTTGGCGAAGAAAAGAAGCCGAAAAGATTGACTTCACATGTGAAATACAAGTCACACATCATGAATCCTTACTTTTACTTGAATTTTCGTCAAGTCCGTGCTGTAAATTTTCTCATAACGTCTCCCTCAACATTTTTAAGGATGAATATATACAAACTACCATAGGCGGAGTCAGAGTGAAATTAGAATGATAAAATAAATTTTAAAGTATGAAGAAAATCTTCTCAAAAGATGCTAATATTGTTTTTATCTTAATAAGAAAACAATTATAATAAAAAAATAATAGTCAATAAATCACATAAATGTAAAATAAATAATCAAAAATATTGTTAGCATAATTTTTTTTTTAAATTCATGAATACACCACAAGTGGACAATATTAGAATTATTCAAATAGTTTACTAGATTAGTCTTTACGGTATATGATTATTCTACAAGGCTAGTCTATGTATTTATTATTCAAATAAAATAAAATAAAATAAAAAAATTTATATTCTTCTAAACTAGCCTATTACTCGACCATTCTAGACTCTCTGGTTAGTCAATCAATCAATTAATTAATATCACATATGACAAAGTGAAAGACTTAATACTAGTTAGCCTAGTTTACATTAGAACATCTCCAGCACGAGTGCTATTTTAACCAAAAAATTAAATTTGACTATTTTTTTCTCTTTTTCTTCCTCCAGAGTAGTTATTCTAACTTTTTTTCTAACTTCATGAACAGTGAATAGGCACTACTGACTATTCACTGTTCAACTATTTCTTTTTTTTTTTTTTTATTAATATTTTCTCTTCCTCTCTACCACCTCACCGGTCAGTGAAGCAATCCCAAGTCCATTGGAACAAACGGAGAATCTCGGGAACCAGGACGCACTGACCTCTCCGTTAACCCATGAGGTTGTGTTTCCATCTCAAAACAATTCACCGCCACATGCCCGTTGTCACCCTCCCTACACCACAACTCTGGGAATAAATGCAACCCAAGAAGATTGACGTGCGAAACCCGTAACCCAGAATCGAACCCATACTTGACATGAGAAACCACATCTCCCCAGACCACAAACGCATAGGACGGAGGAGATCCGCCCAGACGACTGGAAGACCCACCCACTCCCAACCTTCAGGGAGCCAAATAGTCACTTTCCACTCCCAATCTTCACCATGAACTCCCTCACAAACCTCGTCCCCGTCCCCCAACCCTGACAAACTTGGAAACCCCAACCTTTGGGGGTTGGAGATGGAGACGGAAACAGGAGAGAGAGAGAGAGAGAGAAAATCAATGGGTGTTGGGGGTTAGAGAAGGAGACGGAGACTAGAGAGAGAGAGAAAGAAAATAAAACAATAAAAAATATTGAAAAATAATATTTTAAGAAAATGAATGGTAAAATAGAGAATATTGTTGGAATGTTTCTAAGAAAATGAGTAATTAAAGTAGATATTTGTAGTTTTTGAGTAGCTACTTTAACTTTACTTGCTGGAGATGCTCTTACACGGACAAAGTGAAAGACTAGTTAGTCTAGTTTACTTAGTACACACACCACAAAGGCCAAAGCTGAAATATTCATTACTTTTTACTCCATGACAGTGTTGAGTCTAATGACACGAATCTCGATTAGATTTAGACCATTGCTTTTTTGTTTTGTTTTGTTTTTTTTTTTTTCTTTTTCTTCTCTATTTATTTTTTATTTTGAGAATTTGAGAAAAGACCATTATTTTAACTCCATCATACATACAGACCATAAACCATTAAAAGATGGAAGATAGCAGCAAAGAGCAGACCATATTCATCAAAAAAAGAAGATAGCAAACGGCCATGACTTGACGAACACAAGACAAACAGACTCACTAGGATTTGCAAACACCACCACCATCAACGATTCAACAAACAAAGAAAAAGAGCGGAACAGATTGAAGAGCCAACTTCTTGAGCCCAGCGGTAGTAGCAACGGTTCCAGAAAGAAGATTAGGGAAATGTTTGTTTTATTGTTTGCTTTAGATTAATGGTGCTTGAGATCAGTGTAGCCACCATACAAAGAGAAGAACACTATACATTTATATGGTTGTACTCTTTGGACTGTTGCTAGGTGAAAAAGCATGGTTGGGTAACTTGTGTTGAATTTGTGAATTGTGAGAGATCAGCCAAAATTTGAAGCTAACTTAATTTTTTTTAAAGGGCTAAGCTGATTGATTGGTCTTAAATTTGTAGGGGAGAGAGTAAGCATGGACTTCAAATACTCATATAATGTTTTTTTTTTAAAAAAAATAAGATGTAGGGTTCGCCCCTGCCTGCCCCCCCTTGAATTTGCCTTTGCAAATTACAAACACCAATCAAGCTCGAGCAATATTCTAACTTGAGAACCGAAACTAGCTTAGTCAACATGTTCATTTCATTTTCAGCGGTAGGAATCTTCTTTAATGTGATATTTTCATGTGTCAACCTCTTGAAAAAAATAAAAAACAAAATTTGACATCAATGTGTTTTGTTTTTTCATGATACATTTGTGATAAAATGTATTGTGCTCCGGCTATCACAAAACACTGCAAACCTAGATCACTGAACAAACTTGTAACGATCCAGGAAAAAGTACTAGTCACATTTACTATCACCAAAAAAGAACTAGTCATTTTGAAATTTTTTTATAATTCCTAATAAAACCCAGTTTTCCATATGGGACTGATGCGTAACAAACTTCTTCCTTTAAATTTTTGACGTCCTCGTCCGGGCTCTGGTACTATTTGTAATGACCTAGGAAAAAACAATAGTTACATCTGTGCTAGGACTAGTCAATTTGAAGTTTTCTTAAAACTCTCTATAAAGACAAGTTTCACCTGATAACTAGGCAATGTAAGACTTAGTACTCATAACTATATTTATAAACTACCTACTCTATGTCGGCTACTCCTTATATTCTCAATATAGAACCAGGGTGTTATAAAACCTCTCAGCCAAATTGCGTCTTTCACTTCTTCAGCTGTTGCCATATACTTTGTCTCCGTAGTGGACAAAGCAATTATCGACTGTATTATCGCCCTCTAACTAATGGCACACACCAGAAAGTGAAAACATAACATGTCAAAGATTTTCTTTTATTAGATGACGACCATATGACCAAATATAATTTGAATTGGCATACTCAATGCAACCAAAATGCTGACGGATTTCATTAATATATCACATTATATTCAATTATATAACAACACATATCACCCATATAAAAATTATATAAATACATAAAATATATTATTATTTTAAAACAAAAATGGTGGCCGAGCTACCCCTTAAACAAATGGTGGGTCAACCATTTTACCACCACCAAAACCACAATGCTAAAAAGAATTCAGCATTATAAACCAAGTGGTGAGGGCAGGGACATGAACCAACGCCTAAAGGACAGATAATTAATTTGATAAATGTTTTGTTTTTATCTTTTGTTTATTTTCATATAAAAAATAAGCAAATTCATCTTTGAATAAATTAATTGACAAAAATAAAATAAAATAAATTTTTTTTTTTTTTTTTTTTAAAAAAAGAAAAAGAAAAAGAAGAAGAAGAAGAAGAAGAAGAAGAAGATGAATATGTGTCATATGTGAAAATGAGTATCACTATGAAAAATGGTATCCGCATCCCATTTACAAGAATTTGATGATAGAGAATTTATTTGTTATTTTTCATATTATAAGAACCTCTCAGAACATTTTTATATCATATGAAACTTGTTGGCTTATCGTAAATCAATGCAATCACGTGGACAAATTTCAAACATTATTTTTTGAAAAAAATAAAAATAAAGAAGAAGAGCAAGTTGAATTCTATTGCGTTTTTTCTTTGCAATTCCAATCACTTTACCATATGAAAGTCAATAAATCATCTTATACGAAAAAAAAAATAAAAAATCAAAATATGAAAAATAATTGTTAACTTTATACGTGTTGTGTTTGCACTTTAAAACCCCCCCAAAAAAAAAGAATGATAATAAACTTACAAAAAATTTAATTAAAAAAAAAAAACCAAAAGCTAAAAACACCAAAAAATTAAACACATTAACAATTTAAATCATTATAACTCGAATCTTATTATAAAATTATGGTCTCAGTTTGTTTAAGTAAGACGGAAAATAATTAAATTGTTCCTTTAAATGATAAAGGGTTTTACAAATAATAATAATAATAATAATAATAAATTATCAACCTTATTTTCTCAAGTATTTCTTATATCTATTTTTAACATTTTTATATCTAAACAAAAGAGAGTCCTTGCTGTTAAAATATGGAAGTTTTCCAAATTAAGTTTGTCCTTACCATTTAGACTTGATCGTCCATTATCATTCTTGTATTTTCTGTACTTACCACAGTTTTTTTATAAATATAAGTAATTTATATTGTAAACACATCAGATAATAAAAGCACAAATGTACAATATAACTCTTACGAAAATTTAATTAATTGTGGAAATATACTGCAAGGCACTCCAATTATTATTTTCTAAAGGAAAATTACAGTTTAGCCCTCTAAATTGTTAGCCATTTTGCAAGTAGCCCTATAAATTACTAATGGTTGGACTCTGACTCCCAAAACTACCAAAAAGTTTAAAAAATGCTCATTTTATCGAAATATGCCTATAATACCCATGTCACGTGTCATTTTTCAATTAAAAAATAATAATAAAATTTTAAAATTAAAAAACAAAAACTAAAAAACAAAAAAAAATAAAAATTAAGGGTTAAATAGAAACTTGCCCCATGTGGTTTGCAAACTTTATTTTTTACTCCCTGAGTTTTACTTTTTATCATAGGTAGTACATGTGGTATGTGAAAAGACGGAAATGGTACCTCCGTCTAATTTTCCATTCAAAACTAACGTCTTGCCACGTCATCCTATAGGTGTCGGTGTGCATGCGCGACACCTGTCCCCGTGATACACTTAAGCTCTGACGTGGCTATCATTTTTCTTTATTATTATTTTAATGATTTCTTTTATATATGTATAAAATTTTGGGTGGTTCAGCCACCCCCAAGGCCATTTTTGGGGGTGGCTCATGGCCAACCACCCCCAAAGGCCAAAATGAGGGTGGCCGAAACCACCCCCATTTGGCCTGGGGGTGGCTTTAAGCTTGAGCCACCCCCATACCGGCCGGTCTGGGGGTGGCCGAACAACCCCTATGGCCCATGGGGGTGGTTCGGCCACCCCCATTTTGGCCCTTGGGGGTGGTCGAAACCACCCCCATTTGGCTTGGGGGTGGCTGAACCACTCACGTGGCCCGTGGGGGTGGTTCGGTCACCCCCAAGAGCCAAGGTTTTTCTCACTTTGGCCCTTGGGGGCGGTCGAACCACCCCCATGGGCCACGGGGGTGGTTCGACCACCCCTACACCGGCCGGTCTGGAGGTGGCTGAGCCACCCCTAGGCCAAATGGTGGTGGCCGGCCACCCCATGTGGCCCAAAGGGGTGGCTCGGCCACCCCAACAATTTATTTATTTATTTTTTTTTTTAAAAAAAAAAAAAAATCTTTTGGGTTATATCAATTGGCCATGCAAATTATTTTGTGTTTCTAATTGTTACACAGGACTGATAGCATTTTTTTTTTTTTTTTAATTTTTTATGAAAGGTTCAATTCTTGTCAACATATTATTTTGATATACGACAGGCATATAGGTTACTTTCGGTTCAAACAGGCATGCCAAATATACTAAATAGTGTTTGTATACAAAGTACCATTTGTGATATAATTAAAAAAACAAAGTATTATTTTCGGTACTTATTAAAACCACATGGGGCACATAGTGAAATTTATAAAACTACAGGGGTATCTATTGGAAAAAAAAATTGTGGTTCTCAATTTTAAGGCTTTTTTTTTTTTAAAAAAAATAAAATAAAAAATTAGAGCCGCCCCCATTAAGTAACCTATATGCCTGTTGTGTATCAAAATAATATGTTGACAATAATTTCATTAAAAAAAAAAAATGCTATCAGTCTTGTGTAACAATTGGAAACACAAAATAATCTGCGTGGCCAATTGATATAACCCAAAAAATAACCAAATGTTTGCTACTTAAACACAATTTTTTTTTCCCAATGTATACCCTTGTGGTTTTATAAATTTCATGATGTGGCCCCTGTGGTTTAAATAATTACCAGAAATGGTACCTTGGTTTTATAAATATATCACACATGGTACTTTGTACACAATTAATATATTTTTGTTCCCAAGGGGTAGCTCAATCGGCTGGGGACCACGCCACATGAAATGGAGGTTACTAGTTTGAATCCTCCCTCTTCTTCTTGTGTGGATATGTCAAAAAATAAAATAAAATAAAATCAATATATTTTGTACCACATATATATATATATATATATATATATATATATATATATATATATATATATATATATATATCTTATTTTAAAGATATATTTTTTAAAAAAAAAAAAAAAAAATTGTTGGGGTGGCCGAGCCACCCCTTTGGGCCACATGGGGTGGCTGGCCACCACCATTTGGCTTGGGGGTGGCCGAACCACCTCTGTGGCCCATGGGGGTGGCCGAAGCCAAATGGGGGTGGTTTCGGCCACCCCCATTTTGGCCCTTGGGGTGTCCAAACCACCCCCATGTGGCCCAAAGGAGCCACCCATAATTTTTTTTTTAATATATATATATAAAAAGAAATCATTAAAATAATAATAAAGAAAAATGATAGCCACGTTAGCATTGAAGTGTATCACGGGGACAGGTGTTGCGCATGCACGCTGACACCTGTAGGATGACGTGGCTAGACGTTAGTTTTGGATGAAAAATTAGACGGAAGTACCATTTCCGTCTTTTCACATACCATAGGTACCACTTATGATAAAAAGTAAAACTCAGGGGGCAAAAAATAAAGTTTGCAAACCACAAGGGGGCAAGTTTCAATTTAACCCAAAAATTAAAAAACCAATATATATATATATATATATATTATTTTTATTTTTTAAAAAAAGATGTGTTTTTTGGGGGTGGCTGCCATTTCTTCTTTTTATTTTTTTAGTTTTTTTAATTTATTTTTAAATTTAATTTTTATTATTTTTTAATTGAAAAATGACATGTGATAGGGGTATTATAGGCATATTTCAACAAAATGAACTTTTTTGAAACGTTTTTATAATTTAGAAGGTTATAGTCGTTGATAATTCGTAGGATTACTTACAAAATGACCGAAGGCGAAAGAAAAATGGATGAAAGTGCAAAATGGCAAGGATTGGTGTGAGTGTCAATCACATCAACATCTTGATGACTTTCTTATCAATCACAAAGGATTTATGGGTGCATGCTTGGAAAAAAATGCAATGAAGGAATTGAGAGTGCTTGTCTTTTCTCTAACGTCTTAACATGGGCACAAACTTATCACTTTCTTGACATAAATGAATTCAAATTGATCAGAACACACGTTAAAGAATTGAAAGAGACTCATTTTTTATTTTTCCATTTAGCTTTCTTTGTGATAAATGACATTTTGCTCCCATAAGCTGCCAGCAATTTATTGGTCCAATCTGAACACAGGGAAGAAACCGTGTTGAGATTGGATCAATAATGATGATGTGTTAAGGGATGATCGCACCATAACAATTGTGATCATTCACGCACTATATTATTTTCATGGAAAGTGAAAACTTTCATGAAATTTGAAGGAAAAATGGTGCAACTCTCTATCTATAAATAGTCAAGGGGTTGGAGGCTGAAATTCATTCTGTTTTTCTTTAACTATTTCTCTTTTTGTTTTCCTCATCAATTTCCACCTTAACGGGATAAATCCTTCCAAACACTTGCATTCATTTTACATTAAAATTCCTTCAAATAAATGACCTGCAGGATAAAAAATCAAGTCTTTGGGAGTTGATTTTCCAATTCTCACTATCTCCCCCTTGGGGCATGGCTGTCGGAACATCGAGATCTCCTGAACCCTTCTTCTCTTCATCTTCTTCCTCCCATTCCAACTGGATTTACGATGTGTTCTTGTGTTTTAGAGGTGAAGATACGCGTAAGAACTTCACCGACCATCTCTACTTTGCTTTGAGAGATTTTGGAATTAAAATCTTCAAAGATGACCATGAGCTTCGAAGAGGAGAATATCTTGCATTTGAACTATTACGGGCAATAAAAGGATCCAGAATCTCTATCATTGTTTTTTCAAGGAACTATGCAGCTTCGAGGTGGTGCCTGGAGGAACTTGTGGAGATCATGGAGTGCCGAAGAAGTATGACACAACTGGTTCTGCCTATATTCTATGATGTTGAACCCTCGGATGTGAGAAACCAAACGGGTAGTTTTGCAGAAGCATTCGCAAAACATGAAGAGCATTACTTGTTGGACATGGACAAAGTTCTTAGGTGGAGACGAGCTCTGTGTGAGGCTGCTAATTTGTCAGGATGGGATCTAAAAAAAACTGCAAACGTGTAAGTTCGTATACGCAATAGTTTTTTCTTTCACCTACAATATTATTATATTTTAGTACATTTATAGTATCACATTACAATATGTTTTCTATAAGAGAAAAATATAAAAAAATCCCCTGAACTAACAACTGATTTTAGAATAGCCCCCTTAATTTTCAAGTGCACTAATGTGACCCATCAAAATAACCAATGTGTGTCAAAAATGCAACTTTTGTCGAAATAACCAAACCGGTTTGTAGAAAATTTTATACAACCCATATATAAGATTGACATGTGTCCCTTGGCATGTGAGAATCATATGTTTTTTTAATAGCATGTGCTTTTCACATGCTTTTTTAATAGCATTATTAAAAAAAACATGTGATTCTCACATGTTTAAATGACACATGTCAATTTTACATGTGGGTTGTATAAAATTTCATACAAACCAGTTTGTAGGAAATTTTTGTTCTTCCTATAATATCCTTATTCTCTTAAAACCTAAAATAATAATAAAAAAATGAATTAAAAAAAGTATTCTTTTTTTAAAAATAAAAAATAAAAAACAACAAGAAAATTGGTGGCTCGACAGCTACCCCAATTAAATTTTTTTAAACTTTTAAGTTTTTAATCTCTTTTAATTTTTTGTTTTATATATATATTTTTTACAATGACACATGTCATCATTTTATTAATGATAACGTGGCACACTAATAGAATCCGTCAAGTGTTTTGACGGAATTTGACTGCAGGGAGTAATTTAGTTTTATAAATGTATATTTTTAATATATTGATATTTTTTTAGTAAGAGTGACACATGTAATCATTTTATTGGTGTTGATGTTGACACTAACAGAATCCATTAAGTATTTTGATAGAATTTGACTACAATGATTAAATTGTTATTTTTTGCTTACCTTGAAGACCTTTGAATTATTTTTTAGGAAAAATATAAAAGGCCCCATGAATTAATAACCAATTTTAAAATATCCCTTTGAATTTTTAAGTGTACTAATTTGACTTAACAAACTACCAAAGTGTGCCAATAAGGCTACTTTTGTCGAAATATTCCTATAATACCCTTATTCTCTTAAAAACTAAAATAAAAAATTAATAAAAAAACTATTTTAAAAAAAATAAAAGAATTTTAAAAAACTATTAATGTAAAACAAAAAAGTTAAAGAAATTAAAAACTTAAAAAGTAATTTTTTTAATTAAGAAAAAAAAAAGAGAAAAAACAAGAAAAGGAGTGCCTCGACAGCCACCCTAATTAAAAAATTATGATTTTTTATTTTTTTTAATTCTTTAACTTTTTAGTTTTATATATTTTTATTAACAATGACACGTGTTGTCATTTTATTAATACTGACGTAGCACACTATGGAATCTGTTAAATGTTTAAAAGGAATTTGACAGGAAAGAGTAGTTTAGTTTTATAAATGTATATTTTTAATATATTGATTTTTTTTTTAAAAAAAAAAAAAGACTGACATTCATCATTTTACTAGTATTGACTTTGACACTAATTGAATCCGTTAAGAATTTTGACGGAATTTGATTACAATGACTAAATTGTTTTTTTTTCCTACCTTGAATACATTTGTATTATTTTTTAAGGTTAAATGTCCTATTAGTACATGAGTTTTAAGCGTTTTTAAATTTAGTACTTGAGTTTTCATTTGTATTATAGGTGGTACCTGAGTTGGAGGAAAAAACTCATTTGGTAACTTTGTTAGATTTTTCGTCAAAATTTTAACGGCTCGTCACGTGTCAACTATTGAAGTTGACATGTGGCATTATATAAATAAAATAAAATAAAAATCTCTAAAAAAATAATAAAACTTAAAAAAAAAAATGAAAAAAAAAAGAGAAAAGGGGTGGCCTTGGCCACCATGGGGGTGGCCGACTGGCCGGCCACCCCCATTTTGGCCAAGCCACCCCCTTGGCCAATCTAGGGTGGCCAAACCACCATATGACAAAAAAAATAATAATAATAATAATAATAAAAAAAATAAAATAAAAATAAAATAAAATACTGATGGGTTTTGGCCTTTTGGGGTGGCCGAACCACCCTTGTGTCCCATGGGGGTGGTTTGGCGACCCCATGGGCAAACCTTCAAATGTTTTTGATGGGTGGCCATCCTGGGGGTGGCAGAACCACCCCAATGGGCCAGATTTTTTTTTTTTTGTTTTTGTTTTTTTTTTTTTTTTGTTTTTCTTTTTCTGCCATGGGGTGGCCGAATCACCCCATGGACCACCTAGACTGGCCAAGGAGGTGGCTCAGTCACCCCTCTTCTTCTTCTTCTTCTTCTTCTTTTTTTTTTTTTTTTTTTTTAAAATTATTATTATTTTTTAAAAAAATATATTATTTTTTAAATATTTTTATTTTTATTTTTTATTTTTTTTATATAGTGCCACATGTCAACCTCAGCAATTGACACATGGTGAGTCGATAAAATTTGGACGAGAAATCTAACAGAGGTATCAAACAGGTTTTTACCCCTAATTCAGGTACCACCTATAATACAAATGAAAATTCAAGTATTAATTTTAAAAACGCTTAAAACTCAGATACCAATAGGATATTTAATCCTAATTTTTTTTTTCTGCAGTGAGCGATTTATATTTTAGGTCAACCATATAGATTGATTTTCAATTTATCATTTTTTTTTTCTTTTTAAAAAAATGTTTACTTTTGTTTTTTTAGAGAATAGGGGTATTATAGGAATATTTTGATAAAAGTGGCATTTTTGGCACACTTTGATAGTTTGATGGGTTACGTAAGTATACTTGAAAATTCAAGGGGCTATTCTAAAATCGACAGTTAATTCATGAGGCATTTTGATAATTTTTTCCTTAATTTTAATAGTAAAGTGGTAGAGGGACTAATTTAAAACTTATGTAAAACTTAAGGACTTTATTCTTAAAAATAAAATTTCAAAGACTAAATTCGAATAAGATGAAAACTTAGTGGTTAAACAAAGCCTAGAGTCGTTGTACTACAGGTTTGAAAAGAGTGTTACGTAGAAGAAAAACACTACTCTTTGCCGCAGAATTAAAAGCAAGAGTAATTCCTTTCGTCTTGTGTGAGAGAATGAGGTTTTGAGTGTGTTCGATTTTGGGTTTGAAAGATATTTCATTGCCACTCTTTTGTACTCCAATTCTTTGGCTAATTGATATTTTTTTTTTCTAGTCTTCGCTCACGGACATACCTTAAATCGAGAGCATCACAAAATTCTCTTGTACTATTGTGTGTGATCAGTTTGTATTATGTATTGTAATCATGATCTGTTGCACAATATAAACTTAATTGGCTAATTAACCAAGTGATACTCACTTATTTTTATGGATTCACGTACTTATAACATAATTCTATGGTATAAAATTTAGTTTCTTCAAACTTTGCCCCAGCAGTATTGTAAATGCTAATGAGTTAAGGATAATGACCAAAACTAACGTGTTCTAAGTTTTTACATATTCGTATATATGAAACTTATATTTCAATTCTCTCTTGTATAATGTGACTCTACCTAACTTCTTATAATAATTTCTAGGCATGAAGCAAAGTTTATCAGAAAAATTGTTAGAGAGATTACAAGAGAATTGAACAGCAAGCACTTGTTTATAGCACTCTACCCAGTTGGAGTAGATTCGCGTGTTCAAGACATAACTTCTTTGTTAAATGTCGGAGCTAACGATGTTTGCCTGGTAGGAATCTTGGGTATGGGCGGAATTGGAAAAACAACCATTGCTAAAGCTATTTATAACCAATATTTCCATGGATTTGAAGGTAAAAGTTTCCTTGCAAATGTTAGGGAAACTTCCAAGGAACCTAGGGGCCAAGTTCATCTCCAAAAACAACTTCTTTCTGACATCTTGAAGACAAGCGAGATAAAGATAAGTAGTGTAGACAGAGGAATTAATATGATTAAAGAAAGACTTTGTAATAAAGCAATACTTGTGATACTTGATGATGTAGACCATATGGAGCAACTGAATGCCATATGTAGAAAGCGTGATTGGTTTGGTTTGAGAAGTAGAATTATTATAACAACAAGAGATGAGCACTTGCTAAAGGAGCTAGAAGTGGATAACGTATATACAGTTTCAACAATGAATGATAGTGAATCTCTTGAGCTCTTTAGTTGGCATGCCTTTAGGAATAGCTATCCTACTAAAGATTATACTGATTTGTCAAGAAGTGTCATTGCTTATTGTGGAGGATTGCCACTAGCTCTTGAAGTTTTGGGCTCATTCCTTTTCTCTAGGAGCATGCTAGAATGGAAAAGTGCATTAGATAAATTGAAGAGGATTCCTCATGAGCAAATTCAAAATAAACTTAGAATAAGTTTCGACGGACTAAGCGACAATACTGAAAAGGATATATTCATTGACATCGCATGTTTCTTCATCGGAATGGACACAAACTATGTTGTAAAAATATTGGATGGTTGTGGTTTTTTTCCAAAGATTGGAATTAGTGTTCTCATTCAGCGGTGTCTTCTTAAAGTTAGTGGGAGAAACACTTTTACCATGCATGATTTGCTGCGAGACATGGGAAGAGAAATGGTTCGTGAAAAACACCCAAACGAACCTGGGAAATGGAGTAGATTATGGCGGCATGAGGATGCATTTGATATATTGACAAAGCACGAGGTAATAAGAACTTTCTCAATTGAAAAAATTGAAAGGAAAACAGAGCATTTTATTTTCTAATATATGTGTTATTTGGGAAGCAAATGCATATATACCAATTCATGCTGATTATATGCCTTGAGAGTGTAATCCCTATATTTCTTATTTGAAAATAGGAATAGTTATTTTCTTTGCTAACATTATTCTTTTGTTTTTGTAGTTTCAAACATGATTACATTATATTAAGCAAGGAAAAATAAATGAAATAATAAACAAGAAAGCATTTTGGTCGACCAAAATTGTTAAAGTCATCACTTATCTCAAAAGCCTAAGGTTATAAGAAATAATGAATTTAATCACTTAATTAATATTCTAAGACTTTAATAAGTGTTGCCAATACAACGAATATGTAATTGAAATGGGAGGTGAATTACGGAGACAAGGTTCAAGCTCAGGACCTTTGTTCTCATACCTTTGCCCCAAATGCTTGATACCATATTAAATAATCAATTATCCTAAAAGCTTATGTGATAAATCTGGATAATCACTTGTCTCATGCAATTTTTTAATTTTTAATTTTTAATTTTTTTTTAATTTTTTAATTTTTTAATTTAATTTAATTTAATTTAATTTAATTTTTATTTATTTATTTATTTTTTTATTTTTTTTATTTTTACGGGGAACAAATGTAGTTGAAGGACTTACTTTAGAATTGCCAAGTCTAAGTAAGGTGAATTTCAATTCAAGAGCATTTAGAAAGATGCAGAGATTAAGATTATTCCAACTTGATCACGTACGATTCACTGGAGACTATAAATATCTTTCCAAAGAATTAAGGTGGATTCGCTGGCATGGATTCACTCTAAAGTTTATGCCAAATGACTTTTATCCAAAAAACATAGTTGTGTTGGACTTACAATATAGCAATCTCAAAAGAGTATGGAAAGTTCCTAAGGTACAATAATCAACAATTATTTATTTTTTTTTCTATGTTCTAGGCTCTAAAATTGTGATTTCCTTCATTTTTCATTGTTTATTTTTCTCATTTGTTTAGCAGTTGCTTGAGAAGATGAAAATTCTAAATCTTAGTCACTCTCATTATCTGAGGCAGACCCCTGACTTTTCAAAACTCCCCAATCTTGAGGAATTAATATTCGAGGATTGTACGAGTTTGTTTGAGGTTCACCACTCCATTGGAGATCTTAGTAATCTTGTTTTGGTGAATTTGAAAGATTGCAAATTTCTTAAAAGTTTGCCAAGGAATTTCTATAAGTTGAAGTCTTTAGAAACTCTTATTCTTTCTAGGTGTTCTAAAATAGACAATTTGGCTGACAACTTGGGGGAGATGGAATCATTGACAATTCTTCTTGTGGACAAAACTGCTATAAGGCAAGTGCCTTTTAGTATAGTGCAATTGAAGAACCTCAAATATTTATCTCTATATGGATGTAAAGGATCATTGTCCAAGCCATTGCCTTCACTCTTTTGGTCCAGGATATCACCAAGGAAAAGGCCCAAGTCAGTCAATCTACTGCCAACTGTGCTACAAGGCTTGAACTCACTAACACACTTATGTCTCTGGGATTGCAATTTATCAAACAACGCAATTCCTATAGATCTTTGGAATTTATGTTCTCTTCAAATTTTAGATTTAAGATGCAATCATTTTGAAAGCCTATCCGCACGCTTAGGCGGTCTTTCGAAGCTTCAAGATCTCAAATTGGATTGCTGCAAAAACCTTAAATCAATTCCAAATTTACCCGCAAGCTTGGTTTTTTTACATGCAAAACACTGCACTGCGCTGGAAAGAATGCCGGATCTATCAAAGCTCTCAAAGATGAACGGTTTGTACCTTATTAACTGCCACAAATTAGTCGAAATTCCAGGTCTGGATAAGCGGTCAAATCCCATTGTGTCTGTTCTTTTGGGAGGGTGCATAAATCTGACAAATACTTTTAAGCAAAACTTAATACAGGTACATGTTTCTCCCTCTCTCTCTCTCTCTCTCTCTCAATTTAGTTGAAATGGGATAATGTGTGGAGTAGGGTTTTAACTTATATTGGACCTCTTCTATGATATATGATTAAATCTTTGAGTAATGAGTCCTTCTTTAAAATTATTATTAGATCAAAATTTAATAGTGATTTATCTTACACCCAATGGGAATTAGGCTACATCAATTTTGGGAGGGCTCAAGGAGGACTTGAGTCCTCCTTATAACATTACTTTAAATATCCACTTATCTCATGTTATTTAATTAATACTTTAACACACATCATCCTCCTTCCTTATGTAACAGAAATGGGCTACATGTAGAGTTGGTAGTGTGTCTGGCATTTTCTTCCCTGGCAATCAAATTCCCGATCGGTTCACCTATCAGTGTGAGGGGCCTTCAGTACATTTTGAAGTACCTATTATTGATTCCATATTGAAAGAGTTTGGTGTATGCGTTTTCACTTCAGTACCTGTTTTGGTATTATCTTCATATAGAATTAGCATGTCATTTATCAACCATACCAAGAATACTATTCTGACCAATCTGGCAGAAGTATCCGGTGGCCCATTCCCTCTTGGAGATCACTTATTTCTATGCAATATTGTTCTTACCAATGATTTTGAGGGTGGTGATGAAGCGGAGGTTGTTTTTGGATGGGAATATGATCAAGTCACTGCTAAGAAGATAGGGGTGCATCTAGTATATGAAGGGGTTGTTGATGAAGAAATTATTCATTACGCCTCTACATCTAATGAGGATGCCAATAACAATAGACAAAACGGACACTCTAGTATGAGAAAAGCGAGATCTCCAAATAAAATGAAGGATGCACAAATTTTGCTTCTAGAGAAAAAGCTCAAAAATCTTACTAAAGAGGAAAATGAGTATTTTTTTTACTCTTTTATGACCAGATTTCAAAAGTTTCATTTTGGATAGGTCTAAGATATATGTAATCTTGTCTCACATGTATTGTATAATTATTGAAATATATTATTCCCCAATGCGAATGTCAATGCAAGTATCCTTCTCTATAGTCACCATATGCTCTCGTGTTAAATTCTCCTAGCAAATAATCTGTCTCCAAGTCGAAGCTTCGTATCTGAGGGAGTTTTTGCAGTTGGGTTATTAGTGTTTTTCTATCAGATGTTGATATTGTGTTGCATAATCCTTTTCAATCTCTATTAGGATTCGAATGTGGAGTCCAAGACTGATGGTCATGATTGTAAGATATTATCTCTTTATATGGCCTTTATATCACATATTATGGTGTTTATTATATTGTTAATAAATAAATATAATATACGGTATTACGGTTATTATTATTTTGTCTTACCTTAAGGACCTCTAAATTATTTTTTATATTAGAACGAACGATTTGTAATTTAGACCAATCACAGAGAATGATTTTGCATTTATCTTTAGATTTTAGAAAGAAAAAAAAAATTATTTCTTTCTTTCTTTCTTTTTTTTTTAAAAAATATATAGTATTTTTCTAGTAATTAATAAATACAAATAGTGATTTTGATTTTTCAATGATTAAAATAAGGTATTTTTGAAATATTTTGGTCAAATTTTATTTTTCATTCAACATAATGGTCAATATTAACAGATGAAACTAAGTTGCAACAAATTAGTAATTTGATAGGTTAAAACATGACATTAATTTGTTTGTCCGTAAGACCTTATAAAAATGACTGTTAATTGAAAAGGCTAAATTATATTTAACTCATATAAAAATTTTGAGAGCTGGTTGTGGTATTCAAAAATAACCATCATGTTCTAACTAAAAAGATATTAATTGAAAAAATTTAAAAAAAAAAAAAAAAACTCCAATGATATCACTGATTTTTTCACATCTATTACCTAAGTTTGATTGATGCCAAGAAGAGAGAGTTCTCAATGAAAGACATTGAAGATCAACACCTGTCTGTTTATTTCAGCTTTTTGCTTCTTGGTTTGTTCAACGGGATAAAACTGAAGCAAAACGAGTTCATCACTCTGACGGGTGATTGGTGCATAACAATTGTACAACTGTTGTGCACTAGAATAGAGATATGGGGTGGATCTCACGTAGGATCTATGTGGTGGAATTCACTATATAAGACCCACTTCATGTCTTTAAGACCTTGCACAATAGCTGCACAACTGTTGGCCTTGTTTGATAAAAATGGAAACGGAACAGACTAGTGCTGGATACTATTCATGTACTTTTTTTCTTTCTTTTTTTTTTTTTCACTTTTTCATATTTTTTAATACCAATCAACATAAAATATTCCCACATTTTTCACTTTTTATATCACATAAATAATTTTTTAATACTATTTAAATAAAAAAAATTCACTACAATACAAAACTTTTTTACTTTTCTATACAAATTCTTTTTACTTTATATCACATTATCACTTTTTACTAATTTCAAAATTAACAACCCACTACTCTGTTCTATACATGTCTTTGCCAAACAAACCCGTTGTGCAAGAACCATTTTCCCATCACTCTTGGGTTTGGCGAAGAAAAGAAGTCAAAAAGATTGGAGCCCACCATTGACTTTACAGGTGAAATACAAGTCACACATCATAAAAGTATCTTTACTTTTACTTGATGGAATTGAATTTCCATCAAGTCCTTACAGTTGGGCTTATTTGTGAAAATATTGGGCAGAACAGGATGGTGGATTTTTAATTTTGGAGTTAGTAAAAAGTGATAGATGTGATATAAAGTAAAATAAATTTATATAAAAAAGTGAAAAAATTTTGTATTATAGTGAAATTTTTTTATTTGAATAGTAATAAAAAATTATTGATATGATATAAAAAGTGAAAAAAAAAAAATTAGAATGTTTTGACGTTGTTTGTTTTTGGAAAATGCAAAAATAAAGTGAAATATTTTTATGTTGTTTGCCAAACATTTGCTATAAATTTTCTCATCACGTCTTCCCCAACATTTTTAAAGATAAGTACAAACTACAAACACCGATTAAACCCAAACAATATTTACACTTGGAAATAGAAACTAGCTTAATAATCATGTTCATTTGATTTTTGGCGGTGGTAATCTTCTTCAATGTGATATTTTCATGTGTCAACCTCTTGAAAAAAATAATATTTGACATCAATGTGTCTGGTTTTCTCATGATACATTTGTGGTAAGATGTATTATGCTCTGGCTATCATAAAACACAATAGTCTCATTGTACTGCAAGCCTAGATCACTGGTCAAACCTGTAACGACACAGAAAAAAGCACTAGCCGTATCTGCTATCACCCAAAAAGAACTAGTCAATTTAAAATTTCTTTATAATTCCTAATAAAAACCCAGTTTTTTCATATGAGACCGATGTGTAACAAACTTCTTCCTTTAAATTTCTGACGCCCTCGTCAGGGCTCTGGTACTATTTGTAATGACGCAGGAAAAAAAATAGCTACATCTGCACTATCATCCCTAAAGGACTATTCAATTTGGAATTTTCTTAAAATTCTCTATAAAGTCAAATTTCACTTAGTAACTAGGCAATGTGAGACTTAATACTTATTAGTATATTTATAAATTACCTACTCTATGTGGGCTACTCTTTATCTTCTCAATATAGGACCAGGGGTTACAAAACCTCTCAGCCAAAATACCATGATACATTTGCAATGAGCACCAAAATTACAATTCTACAATTGCTATCATTTGTGTCCCATGTAGGAATAGGTCCAGAAAGCTTATTATCACTGAAAAACATTTTATACAAGCTCTCCAAAGGACAAAGTTCAGATGGGATAGGACCTTCTAGTCTATTACCATCAAGAAAGAGAGCTTGAAGCTTGTGCAATCTTCCCGTAGTTGGAATAGGTCCAACCAATTAATTGGTCATGCTAGGGGAATTTATCTTTCTTGAAATGTCTCCACCGTTAGGGGCCCCTGAAAATGTCTTGGATTTGAACTTTTCAGCAAAATCTCCAACTGGCACTAAATTGGGAGTAGGAAACTCCCCAATGTCTGGATGGTGCCAAATGCCAATTTGAAGACCTTTTGTATACCATGCCAAAACTCCCAACATCAACCAAGTTGTTTTCATGGAAATTTTCAGTCACTTGGCACTTTGCTCAAGTTGTTGCTACGAAAGTCCTCTATGTTGCGCCAATTGATCATGTAGATATTTTGATGTGATTCTTTACCATTTTAATTGTGAAATAATGGAGAGAAATGTTATTTGTACAACTCAAGCCCTCTACCACTGCAGCATGGAAGGACTAGAAGCAGAGCTCTCCACCACACATTCAATCGTTCCAATGAAATAATATTGAGCTGTCAACTATTTCAAAGTGTTGAAATATAATGAAGCTTATGATACCATGTAGAAAACGGTATAGAAAGACTTGATATTATGTAGAAATCTATGACGAGAATAATAAAAGAGAGCACAAAAAGAGCTGAAGAGCCGAAGCGGAGATATACATATGGCCTACAGGCTACAGGTATGTTAGGTATTGCGATTTCGTAGGAAAAAAAGGTGTAATTTTAAATCAAATTATAGAAAATGAATAGTTTGGAATAGTGTTTTTATAAAAAAATTACGATTTAAAAATATATAAAATTTATGTTTTCAAATCACATGTAAGATATATGGTGCTTTTTTAAAAGGTTAAACTACAATTTTGCCAGATAACTAATTACATTTTTAAAAATCACTTTTAAAATCGCTTTTTTTATTTTTTTATTTTTCTTTTTATGGACTAAAAGCTTTATAACCAAACACATCAAACTACAGTACTCCAGTCAAAACTGGATTCACCGTTTCATCAAAAACGACACTGGAATCCTGCAACAAAGCAGTAAACCAGAAAACACCAGGCCCAAAACAGAGCAAACACCATACAAACGTATTACACACAAACGGACATATTGTCTATTGAAGTATAATTAATTGTATTATTTAACTCTCCATAACAAGAGGCATATCTAGCCCATGCTTGACATTTTTTGCGATTGAAGGAAAAGATGAGAGCTTAGGTTACCCCATACTGATTGTCAAATGAGCTTAGTGCAAAAAAACTTGAGAGCAGTTTAGAATTGAGAACCCTTCCTCCCCCACAGGTGATGTTCAATCTTTGAAGGAAATACTACCACATTAATTGTATTCTTGCACCAGTTTCCTGAAGGTCTAAATATTAATGAATCATTTATTTGAAGCAGTATCAGGATTAAGGACGAGTTTTGGAAGGAAGGGGGATGAAGACGTTGGGCTGTCAGGTTGAATTTAATCGTTTTCTTTGTTCCTTTTTGCCCTCTCTTAAGGTCATTGCGAAAGTGAGAGCCATTGGTTTGTTCTTCCCCTTTTTATTTCTCTTTTATTTATTTATTTTTTTTAAAAAAATGAAACGAAGTAAAGTCATTGTATGGACAAGTTTTAATTTTGTAATATCTAACGGTTTCACATGATGTAACGTCATTTAAAACTCTTAAATTAACCACGTGGCAAGGACATATGCACCAATCATCTCCACCTATTGATACTCATAATCTTTTTCTTTTTTGGACATGAAAAGAGCTCCTTTTGTCTAGACTCTTCCATCATTTTTGTAGAAATATATACATTTTAAAAACAGAACATAATGATTTTAGATATCAATCTGTAAAACATACGTCTTCTAGTGGATCTCAGAATGATTTTACTTTAAGAACTCTTCATTCAAAAAGGTTTTAAATTTGTTACCAAAATATGTATCCTAATATCCTTCACAGCTTTCTTTATTTTGAAATTGATTTTTGTGGTGTTTGAGTTGACAAGTTAATAACTCTGTCAATCTTTATTGTTGCCAAGATTGAAATATTCACTATTTGTTACAACTTGAGGTCTCAATTCGAAATTCCAACAATGCCATGTCAATCCTACGTTCAGTCATTTAATTAGCAAATTGTTGTGAGAATACGATCTAAGACTTGTCAAAACCTCCAAAGGGTCTAAAATCAGGACAAGATTGCGCTGACAAAGTTCACGCATTAATTTCTACTTTGAAACTTGTCAGTGGTCCTTGATGCGATGTCATCCAAAAATATTGGAGGACTTTGAGAATCAAAATAATCCTCCAAAAGTAGTGGATCCATCCAACAACACAAAATCATCTTGTCCTTCTTATATTTTGGACACACTTTAATAATAGAGAATTTATTTATTATTTTTGCATGCTACAAAAAGCTCTCAGAACATTTTTATATCATATGAAACTTGTTGGCTTATTTTAAATCAATGTACTCACCTGGACTAATTTCAAACATTATTTTTTTTTAAAAAATAAAAATAAAGAAGAAAAAGAAGAAGAGCACGTTGAATCTATTGCGTTTTTTCTTTGCAATTCGAATCCTTTTACCATATGAAAGTCATTAAATCATCTTATACGAAAAAAAATAATTCAAAATATGAAAAATAATTGTTAGCTTTATACGTGTTGTGTTTGCACTTTAAAACCAACAAAAAAAAAAAAAAAGAATGATAATAAACTTACAAAAAATTTAATTAAAAAAAAAAAAAACCCTAAAGCTAAAAACACCGACAAAAATTAAACACATTAACAAATTAAATCATTATAACTCGAATCTTATTATAAAATTATGATCTCAGTTTGTTTAAGTAAGACGGAAAATAATTAAATTATTCATTTAAATGACAAAGGGTTTTACAAATAATAATAAAAAAAAAAAAAATCATCAACCCTATTCATAATTATTTCTTATATCTATTTTTAACATTTTTATATCTAAACAAAAGAGAGTCCTTGCTGTTAAAATATGGAAGTTTTTCACATTAATTAAGTTTGTCTTTACCATTTAGGCTTGATCGTTTATTATTGTTAGGGAAAATACTAGCCATCTCGGCCCTACAGGCCCAACCCAATCATTTGGGCCCAACCGGTTTACCCGACCCGACCACCCAACTCGGGTTGCCGACCTAGATACTTTGTAACACCCAAGACCGCGGATATCTCTGGATTACTCGGGATTGAAGGGACGCAACGCACGATACGTAACTAGATTGTGTGTCCGAAACTTCTCAAATGACGTGTCACCCATAAAGGATTGTGTGCCTGAGATAGGCGGTCGTGGATCCCGAGATTTCCGTGCAACCGAGGTCACGTCTTTTTCAACTATGGATCCCCACGTATACTGGGAGCTATCTTAACTGCTTCTCGTTCTCTATAAATATCAAGGCCTCTTCAGACGTTGAGGTAGACACTTATGCTTCTAAAAATTGCTCTGAGCATTTACTCTTAAACAATATACTTACTTAAGCATCGGAGCGGGATTGTCGGCATCACTCGATGCAGTTTTTACTTGCAGGTTTGGAAGGAGCATACAGCGAATTACTGATCGACACGTCACCTACCGGAATACTGTATCAACAATTATCATTCTTGTATTTTTTGTACTTACCACATTTTTTCTATAAATATAAGTAATTTATATTGTAAACACATCATATAATAAAAGCACAAATGTATAATATAACCCTTACGAAAATTTAATTAATTGTGGAAATATGCCGCAAGGCACTCTAATTATTATTTTTTTAAAGGAAAATTATAGTTTAGCCCTCTAAATTGTCACCCGTTTTGCAAGTAGCAACATAAACTACCAACGCTTGAACTTTGGCTCCCCAAACTACTAAAAAGTTTAAAAAAATGTTCATTTTAACGAAATACGCCTATAATAACCCTGTCACGTGTCATTTTTCAATTAAAAATTAATAAAATTAAATAAAAAACAAAAATAAATAAAAAAACCAAAAAAATCTATTTTTTTTTTTTTTTACAAAAAAGGTTTTTGGGTGGTAGCTGCCATTTCTTCTTCTTCTTCTTTTTTTAGTTTTTTTTTTTTTATTTTATTTTTAAATTTAATTTTTATTATTTTTTAATTGAAAAATGACACGTGGCATAGGTATTATCGGCATATTTCGACAAAATGAGCATTTTTGAAACGTTTTCGTACTTTGTGGGGCTAGAGTCCAAACGTTGATAATTCGTCGGGCCACTTATAAAACAATTGACGGTTTGAAGAGATACTTGCAACAATGATGGCGGAAGAAAAATTGATGGAAGTGCAAAATGGCAAGGATAGGTGTCAGTGTCAATCACGTCAACGACTTTGATGAGTTTCTTATCGATCACAAAGGACTTATGTGTGCCTGCTTTGAAAAAATGCAATGAAAGAATTGAGAGTGCTTGTCTATTCTCTAACGTCTTAACAGGGGCACAAACTTATCACTTTCTTGACATAAATGAATTCAAATTGATCAGAAGACACGTTAAAGAATTGAAAGAGACTCATTTTTTATTTTTCCATTTAGCTTTCTTTGTGATAAATGACATTTTGCTCCCATAAGCTGTCAGCAATTTATTGGTCCAATCTGAACACAGGGAAGAAACCGTGTTGAGGTTGGATCAATAATGATGATGTGTTAAGGGATGATCACCATAACAATTGTGATCATCCACACTATATTATTTTCATTGAAAATTAAAGGAAAAATGGTGCAACTCTCTATCTATAAATAGTCAAGGGGTTGTTGGCTGAAATTCGTTCAGTTTTTCTTTTACTATTTCTCTTTTTGTTTTCCTCATAAAGTTCCACCTTAACAGGATAAATCCTTCTAAACACTTGCATTCATTTTACATTAAAATTCCTTCAAATAAATGATCTGCAGGATAAAAAATCAAGTCTTTGGGAGTTGATTTTCCAATTCTCACCATCTCCCCCTTGGGCCATGGCTGTCGGAACATCGAGATCTCCTGAACCCTTCTTCTCTTCATCTTCTTCCTCCCATTCCAACTGGATTTACGACGTGTTCTTGTGTTTTAGAGGTGAAGATACGCGTAAGAACTTCACCGACCACCTCTACTTCGCTTTGAGAGATGTCGGAATTAAAATCTTCAAAGATGACCATGAGCTTCGAAGAGGTGAATATCTTGCATCTGAATTGTTACGGGCAATTCAAGGATCCAGAATCTCTATCATTATTTTTTCAAGGAACTATGCGGCTTCGAGGTGGTGCCTGGAGGAACTTGTGGAGATCATGGAGTGCCGAAGAAGTATGACGCAACTGGTTCTACCTATATTCTATGATGTTGAACCCTCAGATGTGAGAAACCAAACGGGTTGTTTTGCAGAAGCATTCGCAAACCATGAAGAGCATTACTTGTTGGACATGGACAAAGTTCTTAGGTGGAGACGAGCTCTGTGTGAGGTTGCTAATTTGTCAGGATGGGATCTAAGAAAAACTGCAAACAGGTAAGTTCGTATACGCAATATATAGTTTTTTCTTTCACCTACAGTATTATTATATTTTAGTACATTTATAGTATCACATTACAATATGTATTCTATAAGGGAAAAATATAAAAAAGTCCCCTGATTAACAACCGATTTTAGAATAGCCCCCTTAATTTTCAAGTGTGCTAATGTGACCCATCAAAATAACCAAAGTGTGCCAAAAATGCCACTTTGTCGTAATATTCCTATAATACCCTCAGTCTCTTAAAACCTAAAATAAATAAAAAATAATTAAAAATAGTATTCTTTTTTTAAGAATAAAAATTCAAAAATATTAACATAAAACTAAAAGGTTCAAGAAATTAAAAACATAAAAAAATATGTTTTTAAATTAAAAATTAAAAATAAAAAACAACGAGAAAAGGGGTGGCTCGGCAGCTACCCCAATTAAAATTTTTTAAACTTTTAAGTTTTAAATTTCTTTTAATTTTTAATTATATATATATATATATTTGATAGTGACGCGTGTCGTCATTTTATTGATGATAACGTGGCACACTAACGGAATTCATCAAGTGTTTTAACAGAATTTGACTGCATGAAGTAATTTAGTTTTATAAATTAATGTATATTTTTAATATATTGTTTTTTTTTTTAATAAGAATGACACATGTCATCATTTTATTGGTATTGATGTTAACACTAACATAATTCATTAAGTATTTTGACAGAATTTGACTATAATGACTAAATTGTTATTTTTTGCCTACCTTGAAGACCTTTGAATTATTTTTTAGGAAAAAATATAAAAAACCCCCTGAATTAACAACCGATTTTAGAATAACCCCCTGAATTTTCAAGTGTACTAATTTGACCCAACAAACTATCAAAGTGTGACAAAAATGCCACTTTTGTCGAAATATTCCTATAATACCCTTATTCTCTTAAAAACTAAAACAAAAAATTAATAAAAAAAACTATTTTTCAAAATAATAAAGAAATTTTAAAAAACTATTAATGTAAAACAAAAAAGTTAAAGAAATTAAAAACTTAAAAATTAATTTTTTTAAATTAAAAAAAAGGGAGAAAAAACAAGAAGAAAAGGAGTGCCTCGACAGCCACCCAATTAAAAAATTACAATTTTTTTTTTTAATTTCTTTAATTTCTTTAAATTTTAAATTTTATATATTTTTATTAACAGTGACACGTGTTGTCATTTTATTAATACTAACATAGCACACTAATGGAATCTGTTAAGTGTTTAAAAGGAATTTGATTGGAAAGAGTAGTTTAGTTTTATAAATGTATATTTTTAATATATTGACTTTTTTTTTAAGTGAGACTGACATATGTCATCATTTTATTGGTATTGACTTTGACAATAATTGAATCAATTAAGTATTTTGACGGAATTTAACTACAATGACTAAATTATTATTTTTTTCCCTACCTTGAAGATGTTTGTATTATTTTTTAGGGTTACATACCCCATTAGTACTTGAGTTTTAAGCGTTTTTAAATTTAGTACTTGAGTTTTCATTTGTATCATAGGTGGTACCTGAGTTAGGGAAAAAAAACATATTTGGTACCTTTGTTAAATTTTTTATCCAAATTTTAACGGCTTGTCACGTGTCAACTGCTGAGGTTGACACGTGGCACTATATAAATAAAATAAAATAAAAATCTTTAAAAAAATAATAAAATTTTTAAAAAAAAATTGAAAAAAAAAAAGAAATGAAAAAAAGAGAAGAGGGGTGGCTTTGGCCAACTCAGGCACGTGAATCCTATCAACAAACTCTCAAATTGACTACTCAATTGCAGAAAATTCCGATCCTTATGGGGAAGGACGAGCAAAACGGTAACGTTAATTGCAAAGGTGGAAGATGATGAAATATGGGAACCCACACATTGAGTTGTCAAAATGGAATATGGTCGGGGGGATCCACACACTTGTAGAAAACGGTAATGAGATGGGGTACCCACACAATGGTGCCTGTCGAGCCGCAAGCAAGTAATTTTTTTAAAAAAATTTGTTGGAAAAAATTAAAAAAAAATTGAGAGCGTCACAAAATTCTCTTGTACTATTGTGTGTGATCATGATCTGTTGCACAATATAAACTTTATTGGCTAATTAACCAAGTGATACTCACTCATTTTTTATGGATTCACGTACTTATAACATAATTCTATGGTATAAAAATTTAGTTTCTTCAAACTTTGCCCCAGTAGTATTGTAAATGCTAATGAGTTAAGCATAATGACCAAAACTAATGTGTTCTAAGTTTTTACATATTCGTGTATATGAAACTTATATTTCAATTCTCTCTTGTATAATGTGACTCCAGCTAACTTCTTAAAATAATTTCTAGGCATGAAGCAAAGTTTATCAGAAAAATTGTTAAAGAGATTACAAAAGAATTGAACAGCAAGCACTTGTTTATAGCACTCTACCCAGTTGGAGTAGATTCTCGTGTTCAAGACATAACTTTTTTGTTAAATGTCGGAGCTAACGATGTTTGCCTGGTAGGAATCTTGGGTATGGGTGGAATTGGAAAAACAACCATTGCTAAAGCTATTTATAACCAATATTTCCATGGATTTGAAGGTAAAAGTTTCCTTGCAAATGTTAGGGAAACTTCCAAGGAACCTAGGGGCCAAGTTCAGCTCCAACAACAACTTCTTTCTGACATCTTGAAGACAAGTGAGATAAAGATAAGTAGTGTTAACAGAGGAATAAATATGATTAAAGAAAGACTTTGTAATAAAGCAATACTTGTGATACTTGATGATGTAGACCATATGGAGCAACTGAATGCCATATGTAGAAGGCGTGATTGGTTTGGTTCGGGAAGTAGAATTATTATAACAACAAGAGATGAGCACTTGCTAAAGGAGCTAGAAGTGGATAACGTATATACAGTTTCAACAATGAATGATAGTGAATCTCTTGAGCTCTTTAGTTGGCATGCCTTTAGAAATAGCTATCCTACAGAAGATTATACTAATTTGTCAAGAAGTGTTAGTGCTTACTGTGGAGGATTGCCACTAGCTCTTGAAGTTTTGGGCTCATTCCTTTTCTCTAGGAGCATGCTAGAATGGAAAAGTGCATTAGATAAATTGAAAAGGATTCCTCATGAGCAAATTCAAAATAAACTTAGAATAAGTTTCGATGGACTAAGCGACAATACTGAAAAGGATATATTCATTGACATCGCATGTTTCTTCATCGGAATGGACACAAACTATGTTGTAAAAATATTGGATGGATGTGGTTTTTTTCCAAAGATTGGAATTAGTGTCCTCATTCAGCGATGTCTTCTTAAAGTTAGTGGGAGAAACACGTTTACCATGCATGATTTGCTGCGAGACATGGGAAGAGAAATCGTTCGTGAGAAACACCCAAACGAACCAGGGAAATGGAGTAGATTATGGCGGCATGAGGATGCATTTGATATATTGACAAAGCATGAGGTAATAAGAACTTTCTCAATTGAAAAAATTGAAAGAAAAATAGAGCATTTTATTTTCTAATATATGTGTTATTTGAGAAGCAAATGCTATACCAATTCATGCTGATTACATGCCTTGAGAGTGTAATTCCTATATTTCTTATTTGAAAATAGGAATAGTTGTTTTCTTTGCTAGCATCATTCTTTTGTTTTTGTAGTTGCAAACATGATTACATTATATTAAGCAAGGCGAAATAAATGAAATAATTAACAAGAAAGCATTTTGGTCGACCAAAATTGTTAAAGTCACAACTTATCTCAAAAGCCTAAGTTTATAAGAAATAATGAATTTAATCACTTAATTAATATTCTAAGACTCTAATAAGTGATGCTAATACATCGAATATGTAATTGAAATGGGAGGTGAATTACGGAGATAAGGTTCAAGCTCAGAACCTTTGCTCTCATACCATATTAGATCATCAATTGCCCCAAATGCTTGATACCATATTAAATCATCAATTATCCTAAAAGCTTATGTGATAAATCTGGATAATCACTTGTCTCATGCAATTTTTTATTTTTTATTTTTTATTTTTTTTACAGGGAACAAATGCAGTTGAAGGACTTACTTTAGAATTGCCAAGTCTAAGTAAGGTGAATTTCAATTCAAGAGTATTTAGAAAGATGCAGAGACAAAGATTACTCCAACTTGATCACGTACGATTCACTGGAGACTATAAATATCTTTCCAAAGAATTAAGGTGGATTCGCTGGCATGGATTCCCTCTAAAGTTTCTGCCAAATGACTTTTATCCAAAAAACCTAGTTGTGTTGGACTTACAGTATAGCAATCTCAAAAGAGTATGGAAAGTTCCTAAGGTACAATAATCAATAATTTTTTTATTTATTTTTATATGTTCTAGGCTCTAATATTGTGATTTCTTTCATTTTTCATTGTTTATTTTTCTCATTTGTTTAGCAGTTGCTTGAGAAGATGAAAATTCTAAATCTCAGTCACTCTCATTATCTGAGGCAGACCCCTGACTTTTCAAAACTCCCCAATCTTGAGCTATTAATACTCGAGGATTGTACGAGTTTGTTTGAGGTTCACCACTCCATTGGAGATCTTAGTAATCTTGTTTCGGTGAATTTGAAAGATTGCAAATTTCTTAAAAGTTTGCCAAGGAGTTTTTATAAATTGAAGTCTTTGGAAACTCTTATTCTTTCTGGGTGTTCTAAAATAGACAATTTGGCTGACAACTTGGGGGAGATGCAATCATTGACAATTCTTCTTGCGGACAGAACTGCTATAAGGCAAGTGCCTTTTAGTATAGTGCAACTGAAGAACCTCAAATATTTATCTCTAGATGGGTGTAAAGGATCACTGTCCAAGCCATTGCCTTCACTCTTTTGGTCCTGGATATCACCAAGGAAAAGTCCCGAGTCAGTCAATCTACTGCCAATTGTGCTACAAGGCTTGAACTCACTAACACACTTATGTCTCTCGGAGTGCAATTTATCAGACGACGCAATTCCTGCAGATCTTTGGAATTTATGTTCTCTTCAAATTTTAGATTTAAGATGCAATAGTTTTGAAAGCCTATCCGCAAGCTTAGGTGGTCTTTCGAAGCTTCAAGATCTCAGATTGGATCGCTGTAAAAACCTTAAATCAATACAAAATTTACCCGCAAGCTTGGTTTTTTTAGATGCAAAACACTGCACGGCGCTGGAAAGAATGCCGGATCTATCAAAGCTTTCAAAGATGAACGGTTTGTACCTTACTAACTGCCACAAATTAGTCGAAATTCCAGGTCTGGATAAGCGGTCAAATCCCATTGTATCTGTTTGTATGGGAGGGTGCATAAATCTTACAAATACTTTTAAGCAATACTTCGTACAGGTACATGTCTCTCTCTCTCTCTCTCTCTCTCTCTCTCTCTCTCTCTCTCTCTCTCTCTCTCTCTCTCTCTCTCTCTCTCTCTCTCTCTCTCTCAATTTAACTGAAATGGGATTACGTGTGGAGTAGGGTTTAACTTATATAGGACCTCTTCTTTGATATATGATTAAATCTCTAAGTAATGCTATAAGGAGGACTTATGTCCTCTTTTAAAATTACCGTTGGATCAAAATCTAATGGTGATTTATCGCACATCGAATGAGAATTAGGCTACATCAATTTTGGGAGGGCTCAAGGAGGACATGAGTCCTCCTTATAACATTACTTTAAGGGGTAATTACCTTTTCCCCCCATGAACTACTGGCTTGTGTCATTTTACCCCCACGAACTACTACTTCGACCAAAAGAGCATCAAACTACCATATTTACACACTTTAGCCTCTTCCGTCAAGAAACCCCGTTAACTTGGATGGAATATGCCATTTTTTACTGTTAATTTTGATTTAAAGACCAAAATGGCCCCTACAGTAAGGAAAAAAAAATAATAAAATTAATATTTTTTTTTATAAAAAAAAAAAAAAAAAAAACTGCCACCCTTTAGTGGAGGGGGTGGCGCGCGAACCACCCCCAGAGGTGGCTCCGGCCACCTCTGGGGTGGCTCCGGCCACCTCTGGGGTGGCTCCCGGCCCACCCCCTCCACCAAAGGGTGGCCGCACGGCCACCCCAGAACCTAGGATGACCGCGCGGCCACCCTAGGTCTTTTCTAGGGTGACCGCGCGGCCACCCTAGGTCTTTTCTAGGGTGGCCGGGCGGTCACCTAGCTTTTGGGGTGGTCGGAGCCACCTTTAGGGGTGGGGTGGCCGTGTGGCGACCCCTTAGGTCGGGGTGGGCTGCGAGCCACCCGGCCACCTGAGGGGGTGGCGGCAGCCACCCCATTTTCCTTTAGTTTTTATTTTTTATTTTTATTTTTTTAAGATGAGGGTATTTAGGTCATTTTTGAAATTGAGTTAGGGCATTTAAGTCTTTGCCTGAATTAGACTGACAGAAGGGGCCGAAGTGTGTAAAGATGGTAGTTTGATGCTCATTTTTGGTCGAAGTGGTAGTTCGTGGGGGCAAAATGACACAGGTCGGTAGTTCATGGGGGGAAAATGTAATTACCCCTTACTTTAAATATCCACTTATTTCACGTTATTTAATTAATACTTTAACATACATCATCCTCCTTCCTTATGTAACAGGAATGGGCTACGCGTAGATTTGGTAGTGTGTCTGGCATTGTCCTCCCTGGCAATCAAATTCCTGATTGGTTCACCTATCAGTGTGAGGGACCCTCGGTACATTTTGAAGTACCTATTGTTGATTCCATATTGAAAGGGTTTGTTGTATGCGTTTTCATTTCATCACGTGTTTCGGTATTACCTTCATATATTAGATGTAGCATGTCATTTATCAACCATACCAAGAATACTATTTTGACCAATATGGCAAAAACATCCGGTGGCCCATTCCCTTTTGGAGATAACTTATTGCTACGCAATATTGTCCTTACCAATGAGTTTGAGGATGGTGACGAAGCGGAGGTCGTTGTTGTAGCATTGGGATCTGATCACATCATTGTTAAGAAGATAGGGGTGTATCTAGTATACGAAGAGGTTGTTGATGAAGAAATTATTCATTACGCTTCTACATCAAATGAGGATGCTAGTAACAATAGACAGAACGGACACTCCTGTATGAGAAAAGCGAGATCTCCAAATAAAATGAAGGATGCACATATTTTGCTGCTAGAGAAAAAGCTCAAAAATCTTACTACAGAGGAAAATGAGTATTCTTTTTACTCTTTTATGATGAGATCTCAAAAGTTTCATTTTGGATAGTTCTAAGATATATGTGATCTTGTCTCACATGTATTGTATAATTATTGAAATATGTCATTCCCCCAAGCGAATGTCAATGCAAGTTTCCTCCTCTATAGTCACCATATGCTCTCGTGCTAAATTCTCCTAACAAATAATCTGTCTCCAGGTAGAAGTTTCGTATCTGAGAGAGTTTTTGCAGTTGGGTTATTACTGTTTTTCTATCGGATGTTGATATTGTATATTTGCATAATCCTTTTCAATCTCTATCGGGATTCAAATGTGGAGTCCATGACTGATGGTCATGATAACATGACAGCTTATGTCTGTAATGATGTCTTTGATGAACCTAAAATGGGATGGGCTCGATATGCTCATATGATGCAGATTTTGATTGTGTAGCCAGTCGACTTTCTAGGGAGTGAGCTAAACTCTTGGGATCAGACAGTTTTTCATGAGGAACTAGACTGTTTTAGTTTTACCCTTCACATCCTGCAAGGTAATGCGTGATTGGCTTCACGCTTCAAGAGTGTGAGGCAAGATCATGATAACCTGATCGAGCAAGTTCAAACCAGTAATCATTGATCATGCAAATTACCACCAAGAATGAAAGAAAGAAAGGTGCACTGAAACCCTTCCCTAACAATTGAGATTGATAACATGTTTCTGCTCCTCCTGAGAAGCATTTCGGTGCTTAATGATGAGTTCAACCGAAATGTAGTATTAATGTTTCAAAGCACACGTGGAAGTTACAATTAAGAGAGATTTCATCTTTTGTGAGCAATGTGAGTTATGCCCTTTTTCCCATAGTTAAAATAAAGTAATAAAGAATAAGAAAACTTGGAAGTTACACAGCACACGTGGAAGTTACAATTAAGAGAGATTTCATCTTTTGTGAGCAATGTGAGCTATGTCCTTTTTTCCATAGTTAAAATAAAGTAATAAAGAATAAGAAAACTTGAATAAAATTTTCTATTTCTGTGTGTATTAAACCGTGTATAGAAATGACATATTTATAGTTGAATACAACCAGTTAAAATATGGAAAACATTCAAGAAATTAAAGGACAATATTACAAAATAAAATCAACTTATACAAGAAAATATAAATCAGTCAAACAAAAACGGTGAATTACGGTAAATATTAGAATATCATAATATATTTTGAATATATCCTAATGGCCATATTTTAAATCCGTGAATTACTTTGGGATATCTTCCCTCTGCCATAGGAACTGTGATGATATTGTGTGATCGGTGTCTACTTTTTCCAAGATAGCCTCCAATACAACTATTTATGAACTTCTTTTTCTAGGAAGTGAGCTCTTATTCTAGCAGTTTGATTAGTATTGATCCTATTGGACTAGCTAAAAAACTTTATTTATATGTTAATTATCCACTTTTCAAAAATGCCTTACATTCCACTCTCTAAATTTTTCTTTACTCTATTAAAATATTCTTTTTAATAATTTTATATTTATTCTTTATTTTAAAATGATTAGAAAGATGATAAAGACGGTGAATGTAGATGTGATAGGAAAATCATTACCCTCATGAATATTATGTGATTAGAATCTTTATTCAGGTTGCTAAAGTTTACCCCATTAATTTTGGATTGGAATTCCAAATTTCAACCGGTCCGACCCTGCATGAGAGAAGGCCTCAATAGAGTTCACCCATTTAAGCAAGTGTTAGGATAGCCTAAGATTTGTTTGGGCACGTGAACTCTATTGGGCCCTTTTCTCAACTACCTGTCCAAATTAGCTACAATCTGAATAAATGGTACTAAGGAATCACAATCTATCAATTTTAGGTGCTTAATTGACTAGGTACGATTTTAGTGTCGCTTATGTTTTAAATAGGAATTGAGATTCACTAAAATTAAATTATTCAAATTTCACTGAAATTTGAATAATCCAAGAGAGAAAGGTTGTGGGATTGAGTAGGCAATCTATACCTTAAGCTGTCTGAAGTAGGTGAGCTCTGCAGCCTCTTCTAAAATTTAGATAGCCTATTTATATTGGATTCTCCTCCTTATATATATATATGCTCAAATTAACATTGTATTTGGTACAAATACTCTAATATAATAGAGCACAAGTGGTTTATAATTCAGAACGTAATTACTACTATAAATCAAATAAATTCAGATCCAATACAATGCAAACAAAGAATTAAATACACTCCACAAACATAAAAAGAGAATTTAACTGTAGTATTGATCTAACTTTAAACCCCAACCATCACAAGGATGCCAAAAATAGTCATCATCCACCCATAACATATAGGGGTAATGCTTCTCTTAGCTGCTGAAACTGGAGAAGGTGCTGGAGACACTATTTGAGGCAGCACTGTTATGACAAGCTTTTGGTTTCCAACCTCACAATGTTTGGCAACACCACAAATATACCATTTTCTTTCGGGAGTTGATAGGCTAATCACATCATTTCCACTAATCAGGGCCTCAATTCCCGCCGGTGCTGCACATTGTTGGAAGTCAGTTCCATTGACTTTAAAAACATTGTGGGCACCCTCTTTATACTTGAAAACTGCACAAAGAAGTTGATTCTTCCATCATCAATCAAACTAAAAGATAAATATATTTACAAGAAATTTATTGAAAACTCAATAAGAAACAACCCCTTAAAAACAAGACGGCCTCAAAGTCGGACAGAACTTATACAAGCAAGTGTCTACAAGAAAACAAACACAGGCAAATAAAACTAAAAGATTAGAAAAGAAATATATATACCAAGTGTGTCACCCACATGGAACTCCTTTCCCTGAGCCCAAGCTTGGTAATCAAAGTTAATGTTCCAACCCTTGTCATCACCAACCACAAACTCTGTGGCCGAAACTGAAGGGACAAGAATTGCTGCGATTGCAAGGATGAAGAAATATTGGGGAGAAGGCATTATAATCAGATTGATTTTCTTTTGCTGTTGGCCTTGTGGAAGTGCTTAATTGTCTCAAAAACTAGAAATCGTGCCTATTTATTCATATTGATCACCGTCTATGGACGGCAGCGCCGAATGGCACAATTAATTTTAGTTGTTGGAGATGTTTTTTTTTAATTTTTTGACATGTCCACACAAGAGGGGGGAGAGGGAATTCGAACTAGTGACTTCTGCTTCATGAGGCGTGGTCCCCAGCCGATTGAACTACCTCTTGGAGATAGTTGTTGGAGATGTTGAATAGGCCTTTTCTTATACATTTTGGACCGCTGTCCGGCTTTAAGTTTCAGATTATTGCTGCCCTTTGTGTTAAAATATTAATTATATATATATATATATATTTTTTTTTTGAGAAAAAGTACACATAACCTTCTCAAACTATCACCTAATTGTGAATGTCCCCCTAAACTACCAAAAAGTCAATGACAAAAATACCCTTCATAAAATTATAAAAAAATAAAAATAAAAATCTAAAATAAAACGAAAAAAAAAATTTAAAAAATGGTTTTTCATTTTTTTTTTCGTTTTTTCTTTAAAAAAAATAGTTTTTTTTAATATAATTTTCAGATTTTTTTTTTCGTTTTTTTATTAAATTTTTTTAATTATTTTTAAAATTCGTTTTTTTTTTTTAAAAAAAAAAATAGTTTATTTATTTATTTATTTATTTTTGAATTTATAAAGACGATTTTGTCTTACTAATTAAAAAAAAAATTAGGGTCATTTTTTGTCTTTTTGTTGGTTTTGAGGACATTGACATTTTTTAGTAGTTTATAGGAGAACAATTGGGTGGTAGTTTGAGTTAGGGGGACATATGTAGTTTTTCCAATTTTTTAGATAGTGATAATTTAAGGTAATAATTAGAGATCATAACTTCAAATCCTGACTTAATTTGTGTTCTTCCCTACAGTTCAATTAAATATTCAAAGTATTGTGTTTTTTAGTTTCTTTCATTTGGTTTATAGTTTGTAAATAAGTTTGCATCGTGCGATAATTAGGCTATTAATTCTACAATATGATAGTGAAATTTGAACTTTGTGTTAACGGTAGGTGAATATAAGGTTCCTATAAAATGAGAAGATGATGAGCTTGAGAATCACCTATTTCAAATCAAGATCTATACTAAATTGACGAGGAATTGAAGCATAGAATAATATGGATATTAATATCGGATTAGGAGAAATTGAGAGGATTCATTTCATGATTAAAATTAAAATTTTCACATCTAGTAATGCAAATGGCGTGTCACTATAAACATTGTTAGATGCAACAAAAAATAAAATTAAATATTGATCGTGAAATGGATTTGAATCTCATTCCATTAATATCACGCAAAAGTTCGCTGTTAAATAAATGAAAATTTGGTTCAATCCCATAAGGGTAAGCCCTAATTAGGGCTAATCTACAAGATAGTTTAGGCAGTTAAAACTAGAATAATGCAAAACCAGCCTGGAGAGGTTCTTGGTAGTTATTTCATCTTGCTAGTCCTTTATACAACATCAGGATTTAAGCCCTTAAAGGATGCCATTACATCTAACCCTTGACCGATGCCATAACATACCGTGACATGGCAATTTTTAACATGACTCGTGAACTCGATATAAAATCAACATGAAATTAATAGATTAGGGTTGAGGAGTCAAGGTTGACCTATATAGTCTTATACTTATTCCTTGACACGCAACACTAAGGCTGTCAATTTTTGTTAAGAACTGCGAATTAGACACAAACCCAACACAAGATCATTTAGAAAGATGTCTTATCTTTGAAAATTAAGGGGCAGACCCCCAACACTCTTTGCCTTATCTATATAATGGACATTCATTATTCATACTAATTCCAACCGATTAGTAAATCCAAATAATCCCGTGATCACCTAATTATATGATATGATCACATGACTTCAGGCCTTGTTTAGTAAGGAAATGTGAGTTGGAAGTAGTAGTAAAAAGTGATAAATGTGATATAAAGTAAAAAGAGATTATATGGAAAAGTGAAAAAAATTTATACTGTAGTGGATTTTTATTTAAATAGTAATAAAAAATTATTGATGTAATATAAAGTTTTTTTTTTAAAATAAAAAAAAAAAAAAAAGAAAAAAAAAAAAGAGAAGAGGGATGGCTTTGGCCAACTCAGGCACGTGAATCCTATCAAAAAACTCTCAAATTGACTACTCAATTGCAGAAAATCCCGATCCTTATGGAGAAGGAGGAGCAAAATGGTAATGTTAATTGCAAAGGTGGAAGATGATGTAACATGGGAACCCACACATTGAGTTGCCAAAATGGAATATGGTCGGGGGGATACACACACTTGTAGAAAAGGGTAATGAGATGGGGTACCCACACAGTGAGTGTGCGCCTGCTCAGGGAATTCGTACGCTATTTTATATGCTTTGTTATGTAGATGAAGTCGTTAACATCCAATATAGGAAGGGTAGAGAGAGAGGGGGGGCCAAAGGGCAAGAAATCTTGCTGACCGCAAGCAATGGGGCCTGTTGGGCCGCAAGAAAGTAATTTTATTTTATTTTATTTTTAATTTTTTGAAAAAAAAAAAAAAATCGAGAGCGTCACAAAATTCTCCTGTACGTACTATTGTGTGTGATCATTTTGTATTATTTATTGTGATCATGATCTGTTGCACAATATAAACTTTATTGGCTAATTAACCAAGTGATACTCACTTATTTTTTATGGATTCACGTACTTATAACATAATTCTATGGTATAAAAATTTACTTTCTTCAAACTTTTCCCCAGTAGTATTGTAATTTGTAAATGCTAATGAGTTAAGGATTATGACCAAAACTATGTGTTCTAAGTTTTTACATATTCGTTAATATGAAACTTATATTTCAATTCTCTCTTGTATAATGTGACTCCACCTAACTTCTTAAAATAATTTCTAGGCATGAAGCAAAGTTTATCAGGAAAATTGTTAGAGAGATTACAAGAGAGTTGAACAACAAGCACTTCTTTATAGCACTCTACCCAGTTGGGGTAGATTCTTGTGTTCAAGACATAACTTTTTTGTTAAATGTCGAAGCTAACGATGTTTGCCTGGTAGGAATCTTTGATATGGGCGGAATTGGAAAAACAACCATTGCTAAAGCTATTTATAACCAATATTTCCATGGATTTGAAGGTAAAAGTTTCCTTGCAAATGTTAGGGAAACTTCCAAGGAACCTTGGGGCCAAGTTTATCTCCAAAAACAACTTCTTTCTAACATCTTGAAGACAAGCGAGATAAAGATAAGTAGTGTTGACAGAGGAATCAATATGATTAAAGAAAGACTTTGTAATAAAGCAATACTTGTGATACTCGATGATGTAGACCATATGGAGTAACTGAATGCCATATGTAGAAGGTGTGATTGGTTTGGTTCAGGAACTAGAATTATTATAACAACAAGAGATGAGCACTTGCTAAAGGAGCTAGAAGTGGATAACGTATATGTAGTTTCAACAATGAATGATAGTGAATTTCTTGAGCTCTTTAGTTGGCATGCCTTTAGGAATAGTTATCCAACTGAATATTATACTGATTTGTCAAGAAGTGTCATTGCTTACCGTGGAGGATTGCCACTAGCTCTTGAAGTTTTGGGCTCATTCCTTTTCTCTAGGAGAATGCTAGAATGGAAAAGTACATTAGATAAATTGAAGAGGATTCTTCATGAGCAAATTCAAAATAAACTTAGGATAAGTTTCGATGGACTAAGTGACAATACTGAAAAGGATATATTCATTGACATCGCATGTTTCATCGTTAGAATGGACACAAACTATGTTGTAAAAATATTGGATGGTTGCGGTTTTTTTTTTCAAAAGATTGGAATTAGTGTCCTCATTCAACAGTGTCTTCTTAAAGTTAGTGGGAGACACACGTTTACCATGCATGATTTGCTGCGAGACATGGGAAGAGAAATTGTTCATGAAAAACACCCAAATGAACTTGGGAAATGGAGTAGATTATGGCGGCGTGAGGATGCATTTGATATATTGACAAAGCACGAGGTAATAAGAACTTTCTCAATTGAAAGAATAACAGAGCATTTTATTTTATAATAGATGTGTTATTTGGAAAGCAAATGCATATATACCAATTCATGCTGATTATATGCCTTAAGAGTGTAATTCCTATATTTCTTATTTGAAAATAGGAATAGTTGTTTTCTTTGCTAACTTCATTCTTTTGTTTTTGTAGTTGCAAACATGATTATATTATATTAAGCAAGGCGAAATAAATGAAATAATTAACAAGAAAGCATTTTGGTCAACCAAAATTGTTAAAGTCACCACTTATCTTAAAAGCCTAAGTTTGTAAGAAATAATGAATTTAATCACTTAATTAATATTCTAAGACTTTAATAAGTGATGCCAATACATCAAATATGTAATTGAAATGAGAGGTGAATTACGGAGAAAAGGTTTAAGCTCAGAACCTTTGCTCTCTTACCATATTAGATCATCAATTGCCCCAAATGCTTGATACCATATTAAATAATCAATTATCCTAAAAAAGCTTATGTGATAAATTTGGATAATCACTTGTCTCATGCAATTTTTTTATTTTTTTTTACAGGGAACAAATGCAGTTGAAGGACTTACTTTAGAACTGCCAAGTCTAAGTAAGGTGAATTTCAATTCAAGAGCATTTAGAAAGATGCAGAAACTAAGATTACTCCAACTTGATCACGTATGATTCACTGGAGACTATAAATATCTTTCCAAAGAATTAAGGTGGATTCGCTGGCATGGATTCCCTCTAAAGTTTATGCCAAATGACTTTTATCCAAAAAGCCTAGTTGTGTTGGACTTACAATATAGCAATCTCAAAAGAGTATGGAAAGTTCCTAAGATACAATAATCAATAATTTTTTATTTATTTTTATATGTTCTAGGCTCTAATATTGTGATTTCCTTCATTTTTCATTGTTTATTTTTCTCATTTGCTTAGCAGTTGCTTGAGAGGATGAAAATTCTAAATCTCAGTCACTCACTATCTAAGGCAGACCCCTAACTTTTTAAAACTCCCCAATCTTGAGCAATTAATTCTCGAGGATTGTACGAGTTTGTTTGAGGTTCACCACTCCATTGGAGATCTTAGTAATCTCGTTTTGGTGAATTTGAAAGATTGTAAATTTCTTAAAAGTTTGCCATGGAGTTTCTATAAGTTGAAGTCTTTGGAAACTCTTATTCTTTCTGGGTGTTCTAAAATAGACAATTTGGCTGACAACTTGGGGGAGATGCAATCATTGACAATTCTTCTTGCGGACAAAACTGCTATAAGGCAAGTGCCTTTTAGTATAGTGCGACTGAAGAACCTCGAATATTTATCTCTATATGGGTGTAAAGGATCACTGTCCAAGCCACTGCCTTCACTCTTTTGGTCCTGGATATCACCAAGGAAAAGTCCCAAGTTGGTCATTCTACTGCCAACTGTGCTACAAGGATTGAACTCACTAACACACTTATGTCTCTGGGAGTGCAATTTATCAAACGACGCAATTCCTGTAGATCTTTGAAATTTATGTTCTCTTCAAATTTTAGATTTAAGATGCAATAGTTTTGAAAGCCTATCCGCAAGCTTAGGTGGTCTTTCGAAGCTTCAAGATTTCAGATTGGATCGCTGCAAAAACCTTAAATCAATTCAAAATTTACCTGCAAGCTTGGTTTTTTTACATGCAAAACACTGCACGGCGCTGGAAAGGATGCCGGATATATTAAAGCTCTCAAAGATGAACGGTTTGTACCTTACTAACTGCCACAAATTAGTCGAAATTCCAGGTCTGGATAAGCGGCCAAATCCCATTGTATCTGTTTGTATGGGAGGGTGCATAAATCTGACAAATACTTTTAAGCAAAACTTCGTACAGGTACATGTTTCTCTCTCTCTCTCTCTCTCTCTCTCTCTCTCTCTCTCTCTCTCAATTTAGTTGAAATAGGATAATGTGTGGAGTAGGGTTTTAACTTATATAGGACCTATTCTATGATATATGATTAAATCTTTGAGTAATGCTATAAGGAGGACTTATATCCTCCTTTAAAATTACCATTGGATCAAAATTCAATGGTAATTTATCACACACCCAATGGGAATTAGGCTACTTCAAAATTCAATGTCCTCTTTATAACATTACTTTAAATATTCACTTATCTCACGTTATTTAATTAATACTTAACATACATCATCCTCCTTCCTTATGTAACAGGAATGGGCTACGCGTAGAGTTGGTAGTGTGTCTGGCATTGTCTTGGCTGGCAATCAAATTCCTGATTGGTTCACCTATCAGTGTGAGGGACCCTCGGTACATTTTGAAGTACCTATTGTTGATTCCATATTGAAAGAGTTTGGTGTATGCGTTTTCACTTCATTACATGTTTCGGTATTATCTTCATATAGAATTAGCATGTCATTTATCAACCATACCAAGAATACTATTCTGACCATTTTGGCAAAAGCATCCGGTGGCCCATTCCCTCTTGGAGATCACTTATTTCTACGCAATATTGTTCTTACTAATGATTTTGAGGATGGTGACGAAGCGGAGGTTGTTGTAGATTGGGGACCTGAAATCATTGTTAAGAAGATAGGGGTCTATCTAGTATACGAAGGGGTTGTTGATGAAGAAATTATTCATTACGCCTCTACATCAAATGAGGATGCCAATAACAATAGACATAATGGACACTCCTGTATGAGAAAAGCGAGATCTCCAAATAAAATAAAGGATCTACAAATTTTTCTACAAGAGAAAAAGCTCAAAAATCTTACTACAGAGAAAAATGAGTATTTTTTTTTTACTCTTTTATGACAAGATCTCAAAAGTTTCATTTTGGATAGTTCTAAGATATATGCAATATTGTCTCACATGTATTGTATAATTATTGAAATATGTTATTTCCCCAAGCGAATGTCAATGCAAGTTTCCTCCTCTATAGTCACCATATGCTCTCGGGCTAAATTCTCCTAGCAAATAATCTGTCTCCAGGTCGAAGTTTTGTATCTGAGGGAGTTTTTGCAGTTGGGTTATTATTGTTTTTCTATCAGATGTTGATATTGTGTTGCATAATCCTTTTCAATCTCTATCGGGATTCGAATGTGGAGTCCATTATTGATGGTCATGATTGTAAGATATTATCTCCTTATATGGCATTTATATCGCATATTACAGTGTTTATTATATTGTTAATAAATAAATATAATCTACGGTAATACGGCTATTATTAATTTGTCCTACCTTGAGGACCTCTAAATTATTTTTTATATTGGAACGAGCGATTTGTAATTTTAGACCAACCACAGAGAATGATTTTGCATTTATCTCTAGATTTTAGAAAGAAAAAAAATTAGTTTCTTTCTTTCTTTCTTTCTTTTTTTTTTTAAAAAAAAAAATGTAGTAATTTTCTACTAATTAATAAATTCAAACCGAAATTTTGATTTTTCAATAATTAAAATAAGGTTTTTTTGAAATATTTTGGTCAAATTTAATTTTTCATCCAACATAATGGTCAAGACTAACGGATGAAACTAAGTTACAACAAATTAATATTTTGAAAGGTTAAAACATGACATTTGTCTGTTCGTAATACCTTATAAAAATGACTATTAATTGAAAAGGCTAAATTATATTTAACCATATAAAAATTTTGAGAGCTGGTTGTGGTATTCAAAAATAACCATTGTGTTCTAACTCAAATGAAAAAAAAAAAAAAAAAAAAAAAAAAAAACCTCAAATGATATCACTGATTTTTTTCACATCTATTACCTAAGTTTGACTGATGCCAAGTAAAGAGAGTTCTCAATGAAGACATTGAAGGTCAACACTTGTCTGTTTATTTTAGCTTTTTGCTTCTTGGTCTGTTCAACGTGATAAAACTGAAGCAAAACGAGTTCATCTTTTGGGTTTGGCGGAGAAAAGAAATAAAAAAGATTGGAGCCCACCATGACTTTACAGGTGAAATACAAGTCACATCATAAAAGTATCTTTCCTTTTACTTGAATTTCCATCAAGTCTTTGCTGTTGGGTTTGTTTGATAAAGTACTCTGCGGTATAGGATAGTGAATTATTAATTTTAAAATTAATAAAGTCTTTGCTGTTGGGTTTGTTTGATAAAGTACTATGCGGTATAGGACAGTGAATTATTAATTTTAAAATTAATAAAAAAAATGATAAATATGATATAAAGTAAAATAAATTTATATAAAAAGGTAAAAAAAATTTATATTGTAGCGGATTTTTTTATTTGAATAGTAATAAGAAATTATTGATGTGATATAAAAAGTAAAAAATGTTAAAATGTTTTGATGTTGATTGTTTTTAAAAAATGTAAAAATAAAGTGAAATTTTTTTATGTTGTTTGCCAAATGCTTGCTATAAATTTTCTCATATCGTCTCCCCCAACATTTTTAAGGATAAGTACAAACTACAAACACCAATTAAGTCCAAACAATATTTAAACTTGGAAATAGAAACTAGCTTAATCAACATGTTCATCTGATTTTTGGCTGTAGGAATCTTCTTCAATGTGATATTTTCATGTGTGGTAAGATGTATTGTGCTCTGGCTATCACAAAACACAATGGTCTTATTGTACTGGAAACCTAGATCACTAACCAAACTTGTAACGATACAGAAAAAAGTACTAGCCACATTTACTATCACCAAAAAAGAACTAGTCAATTTAAAATTTTTTTTATCATTCCTAATAAAACCTAGTTTTTCATATGGGACCAATGTGTAACAAACTTCTCCCTTTAAATTTCTGACGTCTCGTCAAGGCTCCGGTACTATTTGTAATGATCCAGGAAAAAACAATAGCTACATCTGCACTATCATCCCTAAAGAACTAGTCAATTGGAAGTTTTCTTAAAATTCTCTATAAAGCCAAGTTTTACCTTGCAATTAGGTAATGTGAGACTTAGCACTCATGTCTATATTTATAAATTACCTACGCTATGTAGGCTATTCCTTATTTTCTCAATATGGGACCCTATTACAAAACCTCTCAGCCAAATTGCGTCTTTCACTTCTTCAGCCGTTGCCATATACTTTGTCTCCGTAGTGGACAAAGCAACTATCGACTGTATTATTGCCCTCTAACTAATGGCGCACACCAGAAAGTGAAAACATAACATGTCGGAGATTTTCTTTTATTAGATGGCCATTTGACCAATATAATCTCAATCAACATACTCAATGCAACCAAAATGTGGGCGGATTTTATTAATATATCACATTATATTCAATTATATAACAACACATATCACCCATAATAAAATTATATAAATACATAAAATATATTAAAAAAAAGAGATAATTGCACCATTGGTCCTTGTGGTATGCCATAATTATTTTTCACTCCCTATGGTTTAAAAAGTTCATGGGAGGTCCTCGTGATATGCAATAATTACAAATCGATCCCTGGCGTCAAATTCTGTTAAAACTTTTAACAGATTCCGTCAAATGCCACATCAGCGACATGTGTCACCGATAAGATGGAGACACATGTCCATCTTAATAAAAAAATATAAATTTATTAAAAAATAAATAAAAATACTTATTTATTTTTTTAAAAAAAAAAATTCAAAAAAACAAAAAAAAAAAATTAGAAGGGTGGCTGCGCGCCCACCCTGGAAGATCCAGGGGTGGCCATCGGGCCACCCCAGGCCACTGGGGGTGATTGCGCGCCACCCCTGGATCTTCTATTGCGTTTTTTCTTTGCAATTCCAATCCCTTTACCATATGGAAGTCATTAAATCATCTTATACGAAAAAAAAAAATAATTCAAAATATGAAAAATAATTGTTAACTTTATACGTGTTGTACGTGTTTGCACTTTAAAACAAAAAAAAGAAAAAGAAAAAAGAAAAAAAGAATGATAATAAACTACAAAAAATTTAATTAAAAAAAAAAAACCAAAAGCTAAAAACACCGACAAATTAAACACATTAACAAATTAAATCATTATAACTCGAATCTTATTATAAAATTATGGTCTCAGTTTGTTTAAGTAAGACGGAAAATAATTAAATTATTCCTTTAAATAACAAAGGGTTTTACAAATAATAATAGTAATAAAAAAACTATCAACCCTATTCTCAAGTATTTCTTATATCTATTTTTAACATTTTTATATCTAAATAAATGAGTCCTTGGCAAGGACTCCTTGCTGTTAAAATATAGAAGTTTTCCACATTAAGTTTGTCTTTACCATTTAGGCTTGATCGTTCATTATCACTCTTGTATTTTCTGTACTTACCACAGTTTTTTCTATAAATATAAGTAATTTATATTGTAAACACATCATATAATAAAAGCACAAATGTACAAAAACGAAAATTTAATTAATTGTGGAATATGCCGCAAGGCACTCTAAGTATTATTTTTTTTAAGGAAAAATTAAAGTTTAGCCCTCTAAATTGCCAGCCGTTTTGCAAGTAGTCCCATAAACTACCAACGCTTGGACTCTGGCTTCCCAAACAACCAAAAAATTTAAAAAATGCTCATTTTATCGAAATATGCCTATAATACTTCTGTCACGATTTATTTTTCAATTAAAAAATAATAATAAAATTGGAAAAATTAAAAAAAAAAAACAAAACAAAACAAAAAAAAAAATATTAAAAAAACAAAAAAAAACGAAAAATTTATTTATTTTTTATTTTTTTTAAAAAAAGATGTATTTTTGGGGGGTGGCTAACATTTCTTCTTTTTATTTTTTTAATTTATTTTTAAATTTTATTTTTATTATTATTTTTAATTGAAAAATGACACGTGGCAGAGGTATTATAGGCATATTTCGACAAAATGAGCATTTTTAAAACGTTTTGGTAGTTTGAAGGACTATAGTCTAAACGTTGGTAATTCGTGAGGCTACTTACAAAATGACTAATAATTTGAGGGCCTACTTGCAACAATGATGGCAGAAGAAAAATGGATGGAAGTGCAAAATGGCAAGGATAGGTTTGAGTGTCAATCACATCAACAACTTGATGACTTTCTTATCAATCACAAAAGATTTATGAGTGCATGCAATGACGGAGAGAGGGGGGCCGGTGGGGGCATGGCTCCCCCTCAACTTTTATGGTAAAAATAATAATAATAATTAAGGTTTTTTGCTTATTGCCCTAGCAAAAAAAAATTTGGTCCCTTGATCCCTTCCCTTTTATTATTTCTTCATCTGGTTTTATCTCATTTGGAACGATAGCTTTATTATCAAAACTTTTTCCTTTAATATTTCACGGGTAGCAACGGACATGTTTGAGAAGGTAATAATGGAAGAAACTTTACAAAGTTGTAGATGCTTTGTTTAAAGTAAATGGAAAGGGTTTAGTAAAGTAGTGCATTGGAAGAAGACGTGTGGATTTGAGGAGTCGCACGCCTTACAAGGCTTGATTTCTTAAGGATGTGTAGCAAAAATAACGTAAAATGGGCAAAAATAGCTAGATGGCATTAGAAAAGTCAAAAAGATATACGTTTCATTTGTTTTGTGTTGCGTTTAGCAGAATTTGTATTGTGTAGAATATAGTGTGTTTTATATAACAGTTAGTGGGCTATTGTGTTAGTCAGAGTAGGTTGTTCTAACAAAAGGAGTAAGACAATGTTAGCTTTAAGAGTCATATCATTCAAGACTTTAGGTAAAGCCTTGCGAGAAGGTCGAGAAGCACACAATTCATCCAACTGAAATTTCTCAATTTCAGTACAGAAACTGAGACATTTTTTATTTTTATTTTTTATTTTCTGAATATTTGGACAACGGTTTTCTATTACTTTTTTTTTTTTTTCCAAAAACTCTTTTTCCTTTTGCTTATTGATTTTTAATTTGAAGGGAATAGTAAAAATATCAAAACTTGGTTATGTTTAATTTATTTAAAATTTACCTTTATACTTTAACCTCTACTTAATTAAGAAAAAAATTTATTTGGCCCCCTCCCATTAAAATCTCTGGCTCTGTCCCTGAGTGCATGCCTGGAAAAAATGCAATGAAGGAATTGAGAGTGCTTGTCTTTTCTCTAACGTCTTAACATGGGCACAAACTTATCACTTTCTTGACATAAATGAATTCAAATTGATCAGAAGACACGTTAAAGAATAGAAAGAGACTCATTTTTTATTTTTCCATTTAGCTTTCTTTGTGATAAATGACATTTTGCTCCCATAAGCTGTCAGCAATTTATTGGTCCAATCTGAACACACGGAAGAAACTGTGTTGAGATTGGATCAAAAAAATGATGATGTGTTAAGGGATGATTGCACCATAACAATTGTGATCATCCACACACTATATTATTTTCATGGAAAGTGAAAACTTTCATGAAAATTAAAGGAAAAATGGTGCAACTCTCGATCTATAAATAGTCAAGGGGTTGGAGGCTGAAATTCATTCAGTTTTTCTTTAACTATTTCTCTTTTTGTTATTCTCATAAATTTCCACCTTAACAGGATAAATCCTTCCAAACAATTGCATTCATTTTACATTAAAATTCCTTCAAATAAATGATCTGCAGGATAAAAAATCAAGTCTTTGAGAGTTGATTTTCCAATTCTCACCATCTTCCCCTTCGGTCATGGCTGTTGGAACATCGAGATCCCTGAACCCTTCTTCTCTTCACCTTCTTCCTCCCATTCCAACTGGATTTACGACGTGTTCTTGTGTTTTAGAGGTGAAGATACGGATAAGAACTTCACCGATCACCTCTACTTCGCTTTGAGAGATGTTGGAATTAAAATCTTCAAAGATGACCATGAGCTCCGAAGAGGAACATATCTTGCATCTGAATTGTTACGGGCAATTCAAGGATCTAGAATCTCTATCATCGTTTTTTCAAGGAACTATGCGGCTTCGAGGTGGTGCCTGGAGGAACTTGTGGAGATCATGGAGTGCCGAAGAACTTTGTCGCAATTGGTTCTACCTATATTCTATGATGTTGAACCCTCGGATGTGAGAAACCAAACGGGTAGTTTTGCAGAAGCATTCACAAAAACATGAAGAGCGTTACTTGTTGGACATGGACAAAGTTCTCAGGTGCAGACGAGCTTTGTGTGAGGCTGCTAATTTGTCAGGATGGGATCTAAGAAAAACTGCCAACCGGTAAGTTTGTGTAGGCAATAGTTTTCTCTTTCACCTACAACATTATATTTTAGTACATTTATAGTATCACATTATAATATGTTTTCTATAAGGGAAAAAAATAAAAAATCCCATTGAACTAATAGTCAATTTTAGAATAGCCCATTGAATTTTTAAGTGCGTTAATGTGACCCATCAAACTATCAAACCAAAGTGTGCCAAAAAGGTCACTTTTGTCAAAGTATTCCTATAATACCCCTATTCTCTTAAAACCTAAAACAAAAAAAATTAATTTAAAAACTATATATTTTTTTTATAAAAAAGAAATTTTTTTAAAAAAAGAAATTAAAAACTTTTTAATTAAAAAAATTAAAATAAAAAACAGGAAGAAAAGGGGTGGTTCGGCAGCCACCCACTTTTTATTATTACTTTCTTTTCTTTTTCTTTTTTTTTTTTTTTTTTTTTTTTAATTTTTTTTTTAAGTTTTTAGTTTTATATATATATATATATATTTAACAGTGATACGTGTCGTCATTTTATTGATGCTAACTTTGACACACTAATGGAATCTGTTAAGTATTTTGACGGAATTTGACTACAGTGAATAATTTAATTTTATAAATGCATTTTAATATATTGATTTTTTTTTAGTAATAGTGATACATGTTATTATTTTATTGGTGTTGACCAGGGGCGGAACCATAGCCAAGGTAATCTTCCCCCCAAAATTTTTTAAATTCCCTTTAAAATATATAAATTTATAACTTTGTCCCTCCAAAATAATTGTTTTGTCCCCCCAAAATAATTGTTTTGTACCCCCAAAATATTTTTGTTTATCTCTTTCATTTTGAAAGGCTAAAAATATCCATAATTTCTTCCATTAGAACATTCACAACAACAACTTTCCAACCATTTTATCTATAGGTAAGAACAAAACCATTTTTTTCTATATCATTAACGTAATATATTTTCGTACTTTATTCCATAAATTATTTATTTTTTATTTTTTATTTTTTTCATACTCTTTTGCCGTCTGTCTTCTTCCTCTCTCGTCCATCACTCTCGTCTCTATGCGATCTCTGATTCTTCTTCCATTTATTTTTCCCAAAATCACAGCTTCCATTTCTTTGTCTCTCTATATATCTCGCTGGAGAGATCTCTATATATCTCGCTGTAGATCTCTCCATATCCTTCTCTCCGAGGGTCCCAAGAGGTTTGGTCGCTGCTCCAGATCTTGCAGCAATTCGAATCCCCCGCGAGCTTCGAGCTCTGCCTCGCAATTGGTATTCTAACATGTACAATTTCAGCATTCGCCATTTTTGCCCTACAAGTTGTCTGTAGTCAATTACCTGTTTGTCCCTTATTGGTTCTTTTTGTTCTGGTTTTGTTTATTGATTTTCTTTTCTGGTAAGGATTTGCAAGTGAAAGTTGAGCATCGTTGTTGAGACTATATGGCCAGAAAATGTCGTGGGAAAGGGATAAGGGGTTCATTTTCCGGGGGACGAAGAAGGAAAAGGTGGAGACTGAGGCAGAGTTGAGGCTTGACTAGGCGTAGCTAAACTTGGTTTATTTTTTTTATTTTTTGGTTTTGGGATTAGGATCCCTGCAATTCGTTGAACAATCAATAATTAATAAAATCTGGAAGAGTTTTGTTGTTTATTAGCTATTTTATCTTCTTCATCATTGACCTCCCAAGTTGCATTTTAGCGCCGGTTCTACCTTGAAATTACTGACTCCTATTTAGTTTCTTTCTATACAGATTGAAGTTCCAAAAAATTGTTGTTGTTGGGAGGTTCTGGGGATCTTGTCTAGAGAAAGAGATTTTGCTCAAATGTCCCTTTTTTTTTAACCCTGCTTAAATACATAAAAGCCTCCTAAACTACCACTCTTTCTCTGAATGCCCCCCAAACTATCAGTGCTAGCAGTCCGGTCCCAAAAACTACT